>NW_028288776.1:4772526-4923663 GCF_059628265.1 Tinamus guttatus
ATGACTGTTTGTTTGGAGAGCCTAGTATCTGGAGTGCAAGTCATGTTTAAAAAAATAATTTTGTAATTGCAGCACAAAACACTAATAGATTATATAGATGCCTATGGTTCCCTTTTACTAGGGCTTCTAGCAAAGACAAGAGTCCATATCTTTTTTCAAATTAAATCTTATTGTCAGTTCTCGAAAGAGCACAAATCAATAGCAATACAGAGATGGAAAATAAGTTGTTTTAAACACCTATAAACCAAGATCATGTATATCTGACTCATAAGCATATGAAAGGGTTTTTGGTTTGTTGGTTGGGGTTTTCTTGAGATTTTTCTCTTTTGTCTCTTAATAGTATACATGAGAGTACTTATAGTACTCTCTGAGTATAGTAATCAAATAGTGTTGAGAGGGGGAAAATTACCATCTCTTTGTAGTGGAGGGGTTTAGGTTTTCTGCTAACTTCTGTAGCCTTTTAATGGCTAAAAATACACATATGATTACTAAGCAAGAAATCAAAGCAAATCTTATTCATATTGATTTAAAGACATTATCATGCCAGAGGAAAAAAAAAATGTCCTCTTAAGGACCATCCAATTGTCCTCTAAGGGCCATTTTGCTTATCAAGAGATGCAATAAGAATACCCTTGTCAACAGGGTAGCAGCTTTTTGCATGACCAGAGCAGCACAGAAGCCTTCTGGTAAATTGGACATTTCATTTGCAGTTTTTATATTGGATTAAAAGGCTGGACTAGATTGATCAGCATTATATCAGATTTGAGGAACTGATGTCTGTGGAAGTATTTTATTTTATTTTTTTGTTTTTTAACATTGTTGTGATTTGAAGAAACTCTAGTTCTGAATAATATTTTGGACTCACTGCAAGACTGCCTAAATACCTATGACAGAAACGTAAGCTATTCCACATTTCCATGCATAGTTATTGTCTGTTGTCCATTCCCAAATACTGTCACATACAATTCGGAGCTATGGATCAGTAATCTACTGTTATAAAATATACCCAATATCTCGGAGTTTCTCCACAGAAGTAATTACTATATTTTCAGCTGGTATTCCTCTTCTCTGTGCGTAGTATTTACGCAGCGTGGTAGAAATTCTCCTGGGGGCTTCCTGTTACATCAAGCCGGCGCAGCAGAGCAAAGTGCAGCAGGGAACAGTACAGTGCATTTCAACTGCAAACGCAAAGTGCTGCTTAGCTCCTGTGTTCAGATCACTAACGACAGTGCTAATGAAGGCGTCCCTCAAATCTTACACCATTTGCACTGTGCCTGCTCTGAACTATTACGTTATTGCTTAACATGGCCTGCTAAAGGCTGGAATTCGATTCCTTTTTTTATTTTAGATGGAAAAAGCTATTTTGCAAAACAGTTTGAGTTAAATTTCCAATCCGTCTCTGGCACAAAATACAAACACTTTGTTAAGATTCAACTAGTGAAATTTGGAAATTCCATATTTTGGAAGAACTCAAAAGTTCAATTTTTTTCTTTTCTTCTCATATAAAACACTAGTATGTACTCGGATTAGCCTGCAAATGTGACAGGCCTTATCATTATTTTTAAATGAGGGAAATCATCAGAAGACTTTATGCAAAGAAAAATCTTATTTTACTGTAATAATGTGGAAGGACTACAGCACAGGGGGAACACAAAAAGACTAAATTCTGAGGCTGGGTTGATAATCATGAAAATGTGGAAAAATAAATATCAACAGAAAAACAATGAGATAAGAGGAAAAGCAAAGGCAGAGTGGGCAAAATCCAAACACAAATGTTAAGTAGAAATGGTAAAGTGAAAAGCTCTTGAATATGAACAAGATGTTCCTGACTCTCATACAATTTTTCCTAGCCTAAAGGAGACTAAGGCCCACTAAAAGCAATATAAAGCATAAGCAGGGAATTCAACTTGCATGGGTAAGGCTAGTAATTCTGCAGATATGTATAACAACTAATTTTTAAGGTTCTCCATTTGATTAAAGAAGTACGAAGTAAGAGCCTTTCTCATGTAGTACCATGGTTTAAGACTTTCAAGTCTCGTGTTCAAACCCCAAATCACCGTGAGTTCATTTTAAAAACCCTCTCATTGATTCAGACAGACTATTTCATAAGGTCGTATACTGTCCTTGTGCATTTTCACACTGTAGTGGAACTGAACAGTTTTGAGAGACCTAAAAATGATGATCCCCTTTGAGCAAGCAGAACAGGAAGGCTATGAAGCAAATGCACAAAGGCAGGATTTCAGCATGGCTGTGAGATTATAAACACCAAAGGAGTCAAGGGCAGTCTGTGACTTCCACTTGCAATCTCCTGGGCATTTGATTTTCTCTAAGATGATTCTTTTGTTCATTCTTAAGTATTTGTCCTTATATGTCTACAGTACATATCTACAACTAGCACTATGCTCAGAAGTGTATCTTCTATCACTTACCCTCCTTCCTAGCCCAGAGTAACCCAGGGTGTTGCAGCATTAGTCAAGCATCGAGGTGCCCACCTCAAAGAACGATGCTGCGCTGTTGTTTAAGGCTCCAGGAGCTCCCCCATCGAGGGGACCTTGGTGCCCTGGGCTGCCCACAGAGCCCCAGGCAGCAGCTCCAGGGTCACAGGAAGGAAAAAAAAAAGGAAAGGAGGATGCAAAGATTTCAGCTAACCTTTGGCAGGTGTGACACTAGAGAGCGAAGCCAGATAGTGTCTATGAAATGAGGAACAAAAAAGTCTTTTTGGAATTCCAAGGAAAATAGGCAGGAGTAGCCCATGGCAGTTTTGTTTGCCTGTTTTACCACGATCTGCATGTGGAAACCACAGCCTTTGCTACAGCATACAATGGTGACTTTAAACACAGTCATTCCTCCAAACTTACACAAATGCTACAGAAATGCTTGTTTTTGAGCTTATAACGGGGCACTTTGTAACAGCCAAACTGTAGTACTTTGTTTCTAGTCTGATTTTTTTAGCATTTAATAGGACAGTTGCCTTGGCAACATGCACTGAACAGCTTGTTCATTGACTTGGGTACGTTTCTATTAAACACCCGCGCTGGCGGCAGCGCTGCCGCTCCAGCACTTTCATCTCCTCGGCTTCGTCTGCGTTACCTCTTTCTGTCAAAGCCCGTAAGCAAGGCTGGACTCCACCTTTCCAGGCACTTTGGCAGAAATGTATGTGAGGAGTTTTGCAGTTCTCTGAATGACTTCAGGAGTCTCTTTTCTAGCACATACTCCGGCTTTTAATCAGGTTCCTTATAGAACCAGAATCTGTGATCCAAAGCGAGACTGCTGCCCACCAGCAAAAGGGAACTGCCCTTACGTTCCCAAGCAAAGAGAAAGGGCATGATTCAAATATCACAGCATAATCCGTGCCTGACCCAGCCTTCTCTTAAATAATGTAGTCCCAAAGTCCCTTCTCCTGCTGATGGAGGGGTGCAGTTTGCTCTTTCTTATACTGAAACCTAAACCTGAAGCAGTTGGACTGAACTTCTAAATAAGTTCTTTAGATTGAGCCTGCTGTAGCAGATGGAGAGGGAACCAGAGACAAAACAATGCGAATAGTACAAAACAGAGTAAATGGAGGAAGCAAAGTAGTCTTTGGTTCAATCCAGACAGCTTTAGCTAAATAAGGCTTTCAATTTTCTGTTGCCCTCTATTTTAGAGATGTTTTTGTTCTGCTTCTGTACTGAAAAGCTTATCGGGGACGTTTGATTGTCTACACTGAATATTTGCCATTGGAATTTCAAGCTATAATAATCATTCAAGTGGAGATATTCTTATACTCTTGGTAGCCGTGGAGTCTGCTTTTCATCAGCTCACTCAAAGTTGCTCTTTCCTGCTCTTTACAGCCAAGCCCGTTACGTGTTCTGGGTGGGAAGTGACAGCGAGCTCTAAGAGGAATTGTCACCACATGGCAACAACTTTTAATCAAGAGCTTGTTTCCTCTCATTAGAATCAGTGTAAATCTGTTTGAGAGCTTTCCTTGCCTCCACTTCATTTTGGTTTTACTTGCTGCTTTTCAAGTGAACTGTCACATTTTCTAATTATACAACATTCTGCACTTGCAGCAACGATCAGGTTATGCAATTTGCTTAATTCAGTTTGTCACTGCTGAATAGAAAACCTTGTATTCTATTTCAGTCTCTTTAACACCCATTTTTCTTAGGTCTTTGACATACTTTGGCCAAATTAAAAAAAAAAAAAAAGGCAATCTTGCCTTTGCATGCACCATTTACATCTTTAATTCCATTTACCTAATTGCATAAGTAAATCTAGTCTGACACTGGGGCAGGGAAATACCTCAGTTACAAACTGGTAATTTCCTCTGAGGCACAAAAATGTGTTTGCATGTATTGTAGATAGGAAATATACCCTGAAGAAAAAGATTAAATGAAGCTAAGTATTTTTTAGGTTTTTTACTCGAAGTTTACCTGCTGTTTATTACCTTTATTATCTCATTTCCCTAATTTAAAGGGTATCTATTTTTATTCCTTCTTATTTGAGGAGTGTTTTTCTTTAATTAGTCTAAATATTCCTCAGACTAGCTGCTGTTATCTTGAAAGCCTTGTTTTCACCAGAAAATAATTGGATGCTCTTTTGTTCTGGAAGTCTTTGATAGGATTCAGTGACGCCAATTTTTCAATGCTCCCTTTTGGCCTGAATGCACTTAAAATAAGCCAAATGCTAGGTTTCTAATTAAAAAATCCAATTCTTAAAGATAAAACCTATTTGAATTCTGGAATCAAGTGGCATTATATTGACAGCCTCTCTGGCAAAGCCAAGAAATTGAATAGCAAGTAAAAATGAACAGAGTGAGCAGTGAAAATCTGTATCATGCTTGAGAGCCTTCCAACAACAGAAGACAATCCTTATTAAATCAAAGAGACACTAGTCATGACAGTGAAATATATTTATTTCCTCTGTCAGTAGCTATCCTGTTGCACCCAAAAATGAATAGCCACAAACACATTCTTGGTGTCTTGCTATAGGTGGAAATATCTGAAACTTATTAGCTTATTGTATTTTGTGTTTTTCAGTCAAGTCATGACTGTAAAAAGTCTGCAGAGAATGCTACCAAGGGAAAATTTGACTGGTTCTTCCACAAAATATTCTGAGCAAGAGGCACTGCTAGAGGCACTTATATCTAACAGTTAAATATCTGAACAGGAATGGAAAAATATTAGTGATAGAAGAAATTCCCACCTCCCTGCCACCCCACAGAACACGTCAGGCTAACCCCAAAGTATATGTTTCCCTATTGTTTTTCTGTGTTGTGCAGATTTAGACCTTCACTGCAGACTTGGTGATTACAAGTGTTCTAGCTCCAAAGCATTCATGTTGAAAGCAATTAATTTAATTGTACATGCATTTATAATATGTGTAACACAAAGCTAAAGCCTTTTCTGAATCACATTTTAATTTGCTGTGCCCTTCCAGAAAAGCCAGATCTTTGCCTGCGTTAGTGTTGCTTTGCCCTGTTTCCACGTTAGGTACAAAATGTTTCTTAGAATCACTTGGCTATATTTTGGAGAACTTCTGGATGATGCAATGATCACATCAGTAGTTGGAAGACCACCACTCATTCTGCTTGTTACTGCCTGCCAGTAAGAGAGGTTATTCTGGGAGAAGGGGTGTATGTCTGAAGAGCTCAGATAATTCTTCACAGGCTTAATTTACACTGGAGGTTTTCCTAGCCCATTCCAAGTATGACTAAAAGCAAAAGTATCTGTGTATGTCCCTTCAGCTGGGCCAAGCGCTCCTCATCTGCAGCTGTGGCTTTGCCTTCAGTGAAAACAACATGCTCTGCACTGCTGTAACCTCCAGCTCCTCTTGTTCACTGGCTACCAAGATGTTCTGCTGAAATTCAACCATTTTAGCAGCTCAGCTGTGTAAGGTTGCTTAGAAACCAGCCTTCTTATCCCCCACATTCTCATGACAGATTTCCTATGCAATAACAGCACTGCATGACACATTTGTATCCAGACATGCATTCACTTTCCACTTGAGACTCTCAGCGTAAAGGTTGTTGGTGCTTCACACAATTCCTAAACAGCATGCGGTAAATCACAGCCGTATTAAATCACTGCCACAGTCAGAATGAGCTCAAGGTTTGAGTGCAAGGCATTTTTCACTCTTGCACTCCATTATTGATCTTTTCTGCAATTTCAGACCAAGTACCTACATGGTATTATAAGTGTATGCAAATCTTCTTTTCTCTGCTTTTGTGCTCAATACTCATTTATATCATTCTAAATTTAAATGGTAAGTACTTTTGGTTACTCCTTTATATTTTCTTTATATTTGTATGAAACACTTCACATAAACTGAGTTTGAAAATATTAATAACAGAAAGGTTTACCTTTTTAAGAATTTCATCAGTAAGGCTGATGATGTCTCCTTGCAGTTGAAGACAACCACTGTCAGGCACTTCATATTTATTCTTTGTATGACTGAATGGTTTTTAGTACTGTTTTTACTTAATTTCTCCTTCTCTGTTTGATAACAATATTGCACTCTTGCCAGAATGACAGTGTGTTGCTCTGACAAAATAACAGGAAAAGCTAACAACTACATCTGGCAGAAGAAGTATTTGCTATTGATAAAGACAATAAGGACCAGTCATAGTCTTCTCCATTTAACTTCATACGAGAATCAAATGCATCTGACTTCAAATCTAGAGTCAGTGCTTTTAGGGACTGTGCAACGCACCATTAATGAACCATAGAGTTTGAAAGTACAAATCAGTATAATATCCCCATATTTCTTTCTGTTAATATTATTTCATAACTAAAACCTCATGTGTATATTATATTAACAGCATTTCAAACATTATGAGCAAAGAGTGTAATTTCTGCAGTGTTCATGCTCTGCCAAAATTACCTACTTCTGTCATTAGGAAAGCAAAATTTAGTTTCAGCATAATCCAAACATAATTTATGCCACACACTGCTTTACAGGATATGAAAGAACTGCTTCCTGCACTGGGAGCACAATTCTGTACAGTTAAGACAAAGAAATTTAGGAGAATTTTCTAGGGTAGACTGTTCTTAAGAAGGATTTGTGAAAGAATGGGATTTAAAATGGGATTACGAGACGGAGGCAAGCTGTTTGCTTGACAAAAAGCCAAACTGAAATAAAGGACAAAGTATTGCATTGAAAACTGCCAGAGGAAGCCAGTACATGAATTGTGATACTGAATGAAAATCTGGGTCTCTTGGTTCTGATTTCTTCATTAGTTTTATAATCTTACGGGGAATCACATATTAAATATGCAAAAATGCCACCCATACAGTAGTGTAACATGATTTAGAAAGAAACTCCCTATGAAACCGATTACTAATCAGTCTCTTAATATTTATTAGCACAGTATACAGACTATTTTTCATCTCACAGTTCTATCTTAACTATAGTACAGACGTTTTCTGAGAGGCTGTATGCCACAGACAAACATTTTTTATTATTTTTGCCAGGACTAGAAGAGGTAGATAAGGCAAAATTCCTGCTAAAACATGCCGTCCCTCTCCTTTTTGTATATGGCTTGGCATGGGATACTGTTTCCAGTTTTCTTTCTTTCTTGTATATAAGCGAAATTCTATCTAAATTTAATTATTGGATGGGGATAGGTCAGGATGAGTAGAAAAAATAACTTTAACATACTGTAAGCATTTGTTGTCATTTTCTTTTTGTAAACACTCCCCTCTTTCAAGGGGAGAATGTTTGATTTGCTTTTAGTCGAGTTCCACAGTTTTTGTTTTGAATTTCATGCCTTTCTTTTGAAGACTTACAACACATTCCAATGACTGTTTGCCAACACTCGTCAGCATTGTAATGTTCATGGATAAACTTCAATGATGCAAAGTAGTGGAAGATAACACAATACTCATCCTTTTCCAATAACCAAAGCTATGTGTGTTTAACACATTTACTTAATACAGCACTCTAAAAGTATTTATGTTTAGCTATGCTTAATTTGACATCTTTTTCAGACAAGGTGTATAGTACGGTACATATCTAAAAGAAAAAAATACATCTAGAGAGACACTCATATATGGAGAGAGAGAGAGAGGAAGAAGGAAAATTACCTGGTCTTCAAAGTCAAATTCTGTATAAACAGGGTCTCCAGAATCCATTAGCAGACTGCAGTCAAGTTCATTTGACCCTAAAATAAGAGATTAGATATCAGAAACAGATAGGAAATTTTTACTTTATGTGACAGAACACTGTAACATTTCCAATTGTCTGTAGGCATGCAAAAACTGTGATCCAAGGAATCATTCAGATGTGGTGAAATACCTGTGTGAGTGCTCTTCCATTAATAAAGCCTTCAAAGTATCTATAAAAGCTACCACAAATCTTAATAAAGAACAGTTAAACTAAATGGTATATTGTTTCAGCTAGATTGCAAATTTATCGGGCACGGTTTTCTGCATGGTGTGACTTGCAATTGTAAAACTGAGCTTAGGGGAGAATACAAACCATGCTTAGGAAGGAGAAAGGAAATACTGATTAATTAGTGATTAGCAGATACGGATTCTGGAGCCATGTCGATGGGGGACCAGAGCAGGTTTTTCCACAGTAACAGTCCCCCTTCCCAATCCTTTTCCTAGGTGAGAGTGTAGCCCTGGACCCTGTTCTGCTCCTGCCCCTCCATCATGTTCCTGTGGAAATGTCAGCAAGTCTTGCAGTGGTCATTGCTAAAACCAGGATGCCACTAATAACGTTTTCACCCAAAGGTAACAAGGATGTGGTTTGGATATCATACTTGTTTTTTAGCAACATCACTGCATCCAGATTTTCTCATTCCCAGGCAATGGAAAGAAGGAAACCGTTTCCCAAGACAATGCAGCCCTACATTGAACTGTGTAAGTATTCAACACACATGAAAATGTCAACAGGCATGTGACTATTGGAGTATTTCTCACAGCATCTCACAGCACAAAATTATGTAAGAATAACAAAAGCTGTAAGGACATGCAGGACTCAGGTTGCCCCTGGGCAAACTGTAACCAGTCAGCAGCCACAGGTGAGTCTAGTCACTATCTTTTGCAGGGAGCAATAGGAAGCACCAGCTTACCTGCAAGATGTGCTTGGTACTGTGTCCTGCTGTCCCCCATCAGACAAGGCTACTGATGAGGAAGAGAAAACAATTCCCTCTCTGTTGTAACTCCTTGGGTTATTGCTGTGTCTGAACCTGCGGTGATTTTGTTTTTTGGAAAGCATAGGCACAATGGCTACCAAGGTTTTAAAACCACTGCTGACCTGGCCATGGTTTTCTCCCTGTTAGAGGTGCTTGTGTGGACAGCTCTCTGAGCTAAGCAATATTCATATATCTTGCAGTTCAGTTTGTACCAGATGCATTTATGTATCGTCCGCTTTTGTTTGTTCTTAAAGTTTACATAGTAATCTATGTGTGTGAACTAAACATCACTGAGAACAAAGAAGAGGAATTGGATGTCATGATGACTAAAACCACAAAGAGCTTGCTAGGCATGATGGTTCTCGGGTGTCTTAATTTGCAATCCATATTACAATTGCTGCCAAATACATTTTGATGCAATTCTGAGCACTAATAAAAGACACCAGGAAAAGACATGGGCCCATCTGCTGGTGTTCTTTAATTTTTTTTCCCCTCTAATGTTCCTGTACACTTTTAAAAGACTACTATAATAACTAATAGAAAGGGATTATACATTTACTGTCCTAAAATGTCACATGTACATACGCAGCATGCTCATATACTTTATGGCAAATAGATTTTCAAGTGCTGAGAGAAGTTTTTGCTGTTGATTTTTCACAGCTGGCATCTCCTTCCTAACATTGTGTCATTGCTCATAACAGATTTTAATTAAGTCTCAGTCTTCACCAACACTGACTTGTGACCAACTGTCACATACTTAATGGTAATAGAGACTCCTCTTCTTGAGGTGCCTGAATAAAAAACTACCAGATATGAACTGTTGTGAACAGCTATTCCCAGGGCAAGATCGAGCAGAGAGGCAACACATGAGCAATGTTGATTTCCAGCTTGGTGTGCTCTTGGAAGAAGTACATTTTGCTGTGTTTGGATGCAACTTATTAAAACCAGCCTTGCTGGGGAGGAGAAGAGGCTTGCTGACTAATCTCTCATGGAAGTGGTGGCAGAGGGTGCCAGCTCGTCGCATCACAAGGTAATGAAGTCAGCAAGTGTGGCACTAGGCCAGGCTACTGACAGGGATTAAGATGAGGGGAGGAAGTGAGGAAGAGCAGAAAATTCAAAACTCAGGCTTTCTGAGCCCAAATTTTAATCAGCAACATGTTACGTAAAAAAATGTGGCACTGTTCTCTATGCTGCACTGCCAAGGAGAAATAGTTTGCAATTACCTGATCTGAAAAGACACATTTCTCACTTGGAATACACTTCTTGAGTTTCAATGTGAGCATAAAGTTGAGGTAAGGCAAACAGAGCTCTTTGGTGTTATGTGCTCTGTATTTTCCTTAGAGAAAAAAAAGTAGAGGATTTTATGAACAGTACTGCACAATTAAAAAAATAAATCACTTTACCGAGTAACCAGCTCTCAGGGAGGAGGAGGCTGCTGACAACGAACACGCTCCCTGTTCTGCGTCTTGACACCGAAAGCCCCGTGCATAAAGATCTGCCTGGCTAGGGACCCGAAAGGTCCCACTACACAGCAGGGAGGGACAGCTCTCAGGGAGGAGGAGGCTGCTGACAACGAACACGCTCCCTGTTCTGCGTCTTGACACCGAAAGCCCCGTGCATAAAGATCTGCCTGGCTAGGGACCCGAAAGGTCCCACTACACAGCAGGGAGGGACTGCAGGGAAGTTAATGGGTGGCCACAGTGACAGCAGTGACAGAAGCGACCCCTGCCAAGCATGACAGTCCGTGAGAACAACCTGCCCACCCGCATGGTGGTGCGGGGCTGTGCTCGGTCGCTTCCCTCACCGCAGGCCTGGGCTTTCCAGCTGTATTTTATGTGCTGTTGGTTGCCATCAAGCTGAACTCGACAGGATTGGTGATGCAAAGCTAGAGCATAGCTACTATGGGCAGGTCTGTACAATGCGTGTGGGAATGCTGCCACAGGAATGTACCCCAAAACCCAGGGGCACATCTTCCCTAATGTGTTTGGTACTAGAAAATATTTTGGGGTACATGTTACTTGGCCGGAGAAGTTTTGCACCCTTATCTTAGCAAATGCCAAGTGTCACTTTTCCACACTTTTTATACAAAGAAGCTAAATTGTACTGATCTGTCTAAATTTAGCTGCAGTTAATTTAACTTCCCATTACTAGGTAGCAAGATCCCATTACATGAGTTAATTAAGTCTGATCCTTGGACCATTTGTGTTTTGGCAAATCTCTTAATGTTTTTCTAATCCTTACTTAAATCCATTATTTATTTGAAGTCCTAGTAGCCATATGATTCAACGTGATTCACTGGCTCATACTCATTCTCATACTCGGGGCTATCTTTAACAACTACAGTGTTTGCACTTCCCTGCTTTGACTCCCTTTAAAGCAATGTAAAACTATCCCGTGAAACACATTGCTTCTACTAATTGCATGTTTATACCTGTTGAGCACAACATAACAAAATTGTCCTCTCATGTTATAGAAAGTGCTGTGAAGCACTGTCTACTAAATGAACTAACACATCTTAAATAAAAGCACTTGGTCTAAACAAATGCTCCAAAGATAATTTTCAAGTGGAATATAAAACAAACAATTTATTAAAGCACCGATTAGCACTAAAACGATTACACTTTCATTTTGCTCTCGGTAAGATGCTTCTAATACAAATTTTACTGCAACCTTACACTGTTGAATTTCCTGACAGGCTGTTGCTCTTAGCAACAACTTTAATATTTCTTTGGAAGCAACAATGAGAAAAATTATATGGTAACCTATAAAAATATTCAATTGCTTTCTTTCAACATGTATTGTCACATAGTTGGTTACAACTCCATCTTGCCGATATATCATATGAATGAAAATGATGCAGAGACATAATAATATTTAGAAATACTCTGTCTATGCTGTCCACCAGGAAGCAAAATATATTGCAGTATCACTAAGGGAATTAAAAGATAATAATAATAAAAAAGTAACCTGAAGAGAACACTGAACCTGCACACCCTAGAAATGTAATACCTAGCCACAGTAGGATCTCTAGGAATCCTACTTTGAGTCTCTTTCTGCTACAGGTGCTCAAATTTAGCCACTGATTAAATCATCCTGAAGCCATTCAATGAAAACCTACAGGAGATGAGAGATAATGAGAGCTGTTGAACCCCTGCAGTGAGCATAAAGAATCCTGCAGGCTCCAGAGGAAAGCTGGTTTCTCAGCTGGGGAATGTCAGTGTGATTGCCTGGAAGCACCAGAAGGCCCATGCAGCTCAAAATGCATCTCGAGGACTGGCTAAGGTAGGATTCTCATAAAGCGTACAAGACAGTGCAAGCACGCAGTGAATCTTCTTGATGCTCTCCTGCTTTCAAGGATCAGTAAATCAGCTACTTGCTAAGATACATGTTGTGTCAGACCATCCTGTTAAATAATCCTAATGCATATACAGGCACCTGTGTGGTCTTGTTTAATTTCTTTTTCATATGTTTAATATGTGGTATTGTCTGATTCACCTATCTGGGCTCTATAGAACACAGTTAAACTGTATTCTACATAGAAATATACATGTTTGTGTACATATATATATAAGTTGTCTTACAAAAAACAGGGAATTAGGTATTATAAGCCTCTGTTATAGGCTAGCTATAGGCTTATAGCCTATAGCTGTATAAGCCTAGCTATAGGCTTATCTTTCCAAAGGGCCTTGCTCTCTGGAGTATTTCTGAATTTTATGTTAGCTTTTGAGTAGTAAAACAACAACAACAAAAACCTGACGGAGCAGAGTTTAAAAGAGGTATTTCTGTTCTCAACTAATAAACGGGTACAGAATCTAGCTCCCTCTGGAATCACCATTCTTGTATTCCTGACTGCTCAGGGCCCCTGGGTTTGAGGCCTCATACTGAGAAATAGGAAAGAGGTGTTTGAAACCCCTAAACTGAGATCAGAATTGAACTGAGGATCTCTCCGTTCCTGTGAAATTACCACTAAACAGGTATGTAAAATGAAGATGCCAAAATCAACATGTTTTTGAATGAAAGTGTCTGTGTTTGTTACTGTTGTGCTTTATGGTGAACTAGCCTTTGCAAAAAAAGGATTGGGGGATAATTATGTTTCCTGTATGAACATCTTTGATGGAAACAAAGGCTGTATAATTTGATCATGAATTTGCTAATAATCATGGAGAAAAAAGTTATTTAGAGAAGCCTAGCCTGCAGACCAGCTCATCTCCTGTTTCCTGTTAGGATAGGAGCCTGATAAAACTGTAATACAACGATCTACTTTGCATGACAGTTTGCTCCAATGTGTGCCTGATGGCAATGACAACAAGGCACTGAGCTTCGAGAGTCTGGCCCCAAGGACTACTCCTGCCAATAAAGTAGCCTAAATGCAGTTTGCTTTGTTAGTGAAAAGCCCATTTTCTGTCTCTCTAATAGTCTCCTAATGGTAGTTTCTCCCCGCCCCCCGCCACTTTTAATTTATTGATTTTTAAACTGTCTCTTTTAATAGTAGTTTCTCTTCCTTCTACATATGTTAAATCTAGCTTCACCAGACAGTAAAACATGCAATTCACATTGGATCCAGCTCACCAATGGTCTTAGCTGTCCTTTCTCTTTCAACTAAATAATCACCCTGCTAATAAAACAAGCTTATTGAGTAGTTTGGGCGAGCACATACTATGTGCCAACAGTCTGGCCAGTGGCATGGCTTCTAACGCCTCTTCAGTTTATTCTGGTGAGAATTTTTTTTCCTTAGGCAAGGAAAAGTAGATCAGGCTTTCCAGAAACACAACCAGAGTGTGTGAACTGCTTAGCTTTTGCTATCCTGCTTTTCAGAATCAGTACCTTTATGATACTTTTTCCTTCTTGCTATTCATTAGTGCATTTAACTGAAGAATCTGTAGGCAGTTACCAATACAATACCGTACAGTGAGAATGCCATTTTAAGTCTGGAATCAAACTTTCCCCCAAAGAATAAAGCTAAGCACAGAACAGAGGTAAGTGTGCCACTTAATGAAGTGGAATATTTAGTCTTGAGACCACCACTACACACCTGCTTTTTAGATATACATTTTATCATTTTTTTTCTCCTCATTGACAGCTCATCTTTATCTCATTTTGAACATTATGAAATAAGTCTTACAGTTGGATTTTGTACAAAGGATAGTTAGAATGGCCCTGCCTTTAAAGTGGTCAAAACATGACCTATTTTTCTTTATGAAGTATAGGTCTGTTTGTAAATGTCTTGCTAGTATTTTTAATGTAAATTAATTTATAGAATTCACACAGGAAAAAAATGTAGTTTAGGTAAAATGAAACTTAATCTACCTTCCCCCCACAACCCTCATGATCCATTTGGAAGACAGCCAGGGTTGCCTGTCGGAAAAAAGCTACTTGTCAAGGTACCAACAAATATTTTCCTGTTCCTTTAAAGCAAAATGTTTCTGAAAGATGTTATGGATTTTTAGTGCTTTGATTTTTTTTTTTTCCTTCAATTTTTTTTTGCAGTCCTTTGTCCCTCAAAGGCTGTTTCTTTGAAGACATTCAAGCCTGAGTGAGCACAAATACAAGAAAAAATCTCCTAACTGATACCGTCACACACACTTTCTAAATTAGTAGCAATTCTTAGGGTGGAAGGATGATAGGATTGGTTTTCTGGTTAACACTGTGATATAACCTGGAATTGAAAAAGATGTAACTAATAACTGGAATTGATCAAAATATAACGTTAGTGTATAAAACCATATTTTTAATGGACTATCTACAATGTTTTAAATTGATGTTGTTGAAAAACAAGATTATTACATTCTTCTGGATTGCGTAACACTTTCAAATGTGAGAAGAATTTTTGCCCTTGGTTGTGCAAATGTTTGAGGTTTATTAAGATTTTTCTATGGTGCGTACATCTATATAGGATTATGAAAAAGGCACCTGGTCAGTATCAGAAGCAGTAGAAAACAAAGGTCCTTTAAACCTTATGTTAACTCACCTGCTGCAGCTTCTTTGTTAGCAAATAGCTTATTGTCAACTGCCAAACTTATGTCAAAGAACACTTCTTCTTCATCTCTGTCTGCATCAAACTATAAAGGGAGGGAAAAAAAAAAGGTGCTAATCAGGTACTGCTTATTAGTTAGCTGGACATCAATGTGTAATATGAATTCTTATCCCAAGTCTTCTTAAATTAATAGGAACTATTCTATCCCATTTTTTCAGTGTGCTGTTCACTGCAAGCTTGAAGTATGATTCATTGTTATTTTGACTGAAAACTAAATTTCCTAAACTATATTGCCATTTCTTATGGGCTTGTCATTCACAGCAGTGCAGTTGAATTGATCCCAAAGAATGAAGATTCAAAGCAGACAACAGTATTAGCAAATATATATTAAATGCTTTGGATGTTTGAGGAAAAAAAAAATGACAGTGTGGAGACGGGAAGATGTTCATGTCTGTTTTTTTTTTTTTTTTTTTTTTTTTTTTCCCCTCCAGAGATTAAAGTAATTAAATACACTTAATTTGCAGTTTGAAATTCCTTTTTTTTTGAGATATGTATGGTACATGTATGATTCATTCAGATTGCTAAGCAAGAGCCTTAAAAAAAGGAAAACAATTTTTAAAAGTACATCTATAACATGGAAAGTTTCCCTTTTTCTGACAGTAACAGAATGTGCTCAGCGATAAATCAATAAAAACAGGAAAGCAAAGCTTCAGTAAAATGTCCAATAATTGATGGAATTTCTTACAGTTTTATTCTTTTTTTTTCACCTATTACGGCTTTTGCCCAACTCCGATACCGACTCTACTGAGTCTTTTTTCCTTCTGTTAGGAAGGTTCTTTTTATGGCCAGGTTTGACAAGCTTTTTTGTTTCTTTATTGTAATATTTATTGTGCCTCATTCATTTAGATTATTATTTTTCAATGCTTTCTTGGGTGGGAGGGGGGGGAAAAGAGGAAATGCACACTTATTACTGTTGCTCTCAATTTTTTTCTTATTTAACAATCTCAGTTCACGCTACTAAGGAAGAAGCAATTATAGTAATTGCAAGTCACAAGGGCACCCAGGTAATGCTCACATTAGGCAGTTGTCATTCAGTGTTACCCTCCCTGCATAAGTTTGAATTATTCTATGTCTTGCAATATGTTTTAGGATGGAAAATGAATCTCAGGACCCAACACATTACACTAGCTAAAGCAAGCTCATGGACATCTTGGGCTCATTCTTCCAAGCCTGAAACTGTTGAGCATCTCTTCAGATGTCTAGCCAGCATCTGCATGGTGAAAATAATAGGCAGGAAATTTCCAGGAGAGAGAATTTTAAATACTATGAGCAACTTTGTCACAGAAGCTGATGCTCATGGTGATGTAGTTGTTTTCTCAGGATCTATCACAGATATTGGTTAAGAATATAGCAAGGCCCATCTAGTGATTTAATTTTAGAAAGGTACTGAATTGCTTATCTACCACGCACTATTGCAAAATCAATATCACTCTATTCCTTTTGAAGACTTATGGAGCACCTATATTATTTAAGCTGATTTCTCATTGGCTAATGGACTGTGCTTTCTTAGTGGAATTTTCCATTGGCACCTCATAGTAAACATAAAGGCAAAGATCAGTCCAAGAATAATTATTTACTGGTGGATGTCAGGAATAAGTCAAAAGCAAGGAAAGAGCATTACAGTGACAGTGATGATACAAACTGGGACAGTGTTGATAAGAGAAAATGAAGCTCAAGGGGAGGACAATCAAATGCAGCAAGACCGGTGCTAGAAAAGCTAAACTCTCAAAACATGAGTGCTCAGAGCTGAGCTGGTGTTAGTCTGCTTTAAAACTTAATGGTGTTAATATTTAGCTTTATGTTTAGCTCAGCCCAAGAGATCATTTTAGTCACACGTGTGCACTATTACGATTACCCACACGTGGAATTTCCACACCTGGTTCTTGGAAAGCAGTTTGTGCTTCAGATTCTGAGGACCATCCTGAAGTTCGTCCTGTAATGTAGCATGGTTGTCCATCTGTCTGGGCAGAAATGTATCTTGAGGAGCTGTACTGCCATCTTAACAGTGTTAATTTAAACTTGGAGCATTATTTTTTAAAGAGGAAATTTGTTTGTGTTAATCTATTGGAAGGATTGCATCTTAACCTGTGGCAACTGAGGCAAAGGTGGTTTGCGGGAGAACAGGCCCTTAATTAAGCTGTTGAGCTAGTGTTTGGCAATTTATCATCAATGAAGAAAAAGTGATTTTGGAATGTCCTTGCTCATAAGGAAGGAGTATCGATCTTTAATGTGTATTCTTTTGTGTTGGTCTTTCTCTGAGAAAGTATGGGAATATTCTTCTGTTGCTCCTTAGGGAAAAAAAAAGTCTGTTTCATTAGCTATCCTAGAGAAGGCATGTTTTATGATGTTTATATATATGTGTATATGCAGAAAACAAACAATAAATTGCAATCAGGTTGTCTGATCCATAGTGAGCAGGTAACACCACGTCTGGGGAGATGACAGGCTTTGTGTCTCATTAGCAGCATTCCTTTGAGTAATCCAGTTTACCAAGAAAAAAATGCGATCAATCTCAAAACGTTCTGATGATTCCAAGAATTTGAAGCAACCAACCTCCATTCAAAGCACACCAGCTGTGCTTCAGCACTCTGAAAAAATCAGAGTTTTTATAATTAAATCCTATACTGTGACTGAAGGAACACCAATTATTTGAAGCTTGCACGTAGACTCAGTGTTCTCCTCAAAATGAGCACTGCAATACCCTGAGCCACAGGAAGGCACAGTAGCTTTCAGAGATAAAGTATTTTTGAAAGCAACTAAGAAACCATGTGAGTTCTATATTCCACTGAATTACTAAACACTTTAAAATGAAATCCTTTGATAATTATTGGAAGCTTGAGTATATTTTGCGTTTTATTCTTCTACCCTGTTCTCATGGAACAAACAGAAGCAAAACTTCTACAGTCTACAATATTTTTTTTAAAAAACATACCTAAATCAATAGCCTGCATTCCCTATTGAAAACAAATCCCTCCTTCAGAATCGCTACTGGCTTCAGAACACGTGTCTTCAACTAAATCATCTAATAGTATTTTTATGGATAGCTCAGTTTAGTCATAGTAGAAAGCTTTGTTTCATAGAAATACAACAATCTTTATTCTTTGTCTGCAAATGTTTAATTGGAACAAACTAGAAGTAACAGAACGTGGTCCTGTCCTGAAAAGCGATTGTATGCAAAGGGCCCATTCTTGCTCAGCAGATATATGTTTAGAGTCGCTTCTGTTTAATCTGGACCTCAGGCCCCAAAAGCATAAGAGAATTATTCTCTTTATATCTAGGAGGGGAAAGGGGTGGGGGGAGGAGGGGAGCACTTATTTTATTAGAGCCCTGTCCAAACACAAGGAACCTGACAGAATATATAATTATATCAGAAAATATGGACTTTTCATCTACTTTCTGCTCTGAGTTAGTGTAGTCGTCTCACTAAAATATAATTCAGAGCTAGATACTTATAGCTAGATACTTCTATGAGTAATTCTGGAAAAATAGCACAACTGCCAGAAATGGATATTACTTTCTCAAGTCCTATAAGTAGAATTGTATTAAAGATGCCACTGAAGGCATTTGCAATACATGCTAACACTATTGTTGTCTAAATTGATATAGTATTTATCAGTGATGCAAGAAAAAAGAACAAAGCATCTGTTTGATGAGGTCTATGCCTGTCCTGCAATCTTTCCCTGAAAGTGAAAATAATGGGGCTTTTTTTTTTTTTTTTTTTTTTTTCCAACCTAGTTGTCTTTTAGTTTGTCGCAGCAGAATTGTCGTTCTTTAGGATACTGGGCTGAAACTCAGAGTCAACAAGATTTCACAAATAAGTAAATCTGGGTGCTATACTTGGGAAAAACCTAGAAAAGGAGGGGTTTGGGGTTTTCTTTGCTTGCTGTTCTTCTGTCACTTCATTTGGTGGAATCATCACAGTGATTAAAGCAGGAACAAGAACAGGTCTCTTCCTCCTAGGTTTCCTTTTAATTTGGTTTCAGATATCTAGTACGATAACAGACTAGCAAAAGGCATATACCTCAGGATATATGTGTGTATACATATATACAGGCACTCACATGTGTTATCCCACTTTCATGTGAAGTGTGTTCTGCTGGATAATTTGATGCTGGTACAGAGTTATATATGGAAAAATGTAGTGAAAAATATTTTGTAGATTCTCTATGTGGTAAATATTTTTTTCTACATGGAGTAAGTTGTACCTAATGTATTCTCGAACAGAAAAAAGTACATGTTCAGCAAATTCTAACCGAAGCAACTTCACAAAAAAAACTTGTCTGAATTGTTAAGCACTGCGCATAACTGGTCAAAACTAATAAACCAAGGCTTAGTAAACATGATGTTTCAAGTTAAAGAAAGAAAAAGGTTCATAGCTGAGAGATCTAGGATTCTCATTGCTGTCAGGACACAATGAGCAAGGAAATTGTAGCTAACTAGAACTTACTGAAAATCTGTAGTGATTTAAGTGCTTTGATTAATGCAAGTAACCAACCTGATACTTTTTCTTCTACTGCCATGCTGTGGAGTGGCTGAAGCAAGACAAATGGTCAAGTAGCTTGGAAAAAGCACTGCCTTGATCTGGCTGTGTCAGTTCTGGAGCTAATTTGGTGGTGGTTGGCATGGGGACATGTGTACTGGTATGTGCTTTAGACAGTTGTTACTAAACTGCACTTTTGAAAATAATCCAAAAAGGCTAAATTCAGAAAAGCAAGATAATTTGTTTTTATGAAGTCTGTTAAAAATGAGGATGGTTTTTTTAAGTAAATTATTAAACAAATAGAGGTACTCTTGAGGTTTTTGCTTAAGGTACAGCCTCAGGGAACTTTCTGTGATGTCTGAATGATATCTGGTAGTGGAAATAAGTCAGACATATAAACAGGATAGGGAAATTTCTCCTCAGACAAAACAAACTTGAAGGGAGACTTAAAATGAACAAGTAAGTTAGCGGCCTGGTTGTGCTGCTTAGTCAAAAGGTCTAATTGGATGTATAAGCAGGAATAATGAATACAAGTGCAGTGATGACAAAAAACCTTGGTGTTAGGCACAGCTGCAGTAGCTCCTGGGTACGATGTGCCCCATGAGGGAGCTTATGTGACTGAATGTTGTGTCTAACAACAAGAGAATTGGCACTGGCATTATTTGACCAAAAGGAGGTTTAAAAGTGAGCCTGTTTCCTGCCAGGCCATCCCTGGGTGGGAATGGTAATTTATAATGGATTCAACATGACTTCAAAATGCTGAAGATGCTTCCTAAGAACACATTAAAGTTCAAATGGGAGTGAATTGGGAAAATTTAGCAGCCTAAAAGCTGCTTTATATAGTCATACCTGCCACTACCTGCTTTATTATTCACCAACCAGTAGTAATTTGAAGGTAAAACACAATCCTTACTTACAAAAAGGACAAATCATCTATTTATGATCCTTTTCAATGAGGATTTTTTTTAAATTATTAACATTATGAAAAAAAAATGCAGGTAGGCAACAAAAGGGCTCATGGCTCCAACCCCAAATGTAAAAGAGTTTGGAAGTAGAGGGAAGTTTTGTACTGCACATCTCCTGCATCCAGAAAACTGGACATTTTGGAACACTTGTAGTTCAGTAGTAAATCATATTCCTTTTATATTATTTTTGGTAGCAAATAAACAATGCAATCTTGACATAAGAAAAAAGAGGCTTTGTTTGTTCTCATTGTGATTTTTTTTTTTCCCATTATTTCAGGATGAACTCAATAATTTTGCACCATGGCATATACAAGTGTGAGATGTTGCTATAGTTTAATTCCTCTCATGGTAACTTTTTGTTAAGCCAGCATCCTTACTTACAATATTGAGCTATTATTGAACTGTAAGGAAATACTATTTGTTCTCTGAAGACAATTAGTAGTAGTAACAGATTCTCTTTGTAGGGTTATATGGAATAATAGCTTTTGGTAGATATGGATTGGTGGAAAGAAATAAAAGTCCTATCTTGTTGTGATTGTGCTGAGCAGTACCCTGATTTTCATCAGTTTTTAGCTGTTAAAAATGAGTGCCTTAAGCAATGTAGTAGCTGAAGAGTTGATGGGAAACAAAAATGTGCAATTACAGGTCCTCATAGAACAGAAAATGGGCAACAGAAGAAGAGCTAGATTTGATGTGGTGGGATGAAATAAATAAGTTGGTGGCATGGTGGGTAGAAAATTAATGAACAGGAAGGAAAGTAATTACTGGGTTAGTAGGGAAGCTGACGGAAGTAGGGAGTGGCTGTGCAGAGATATTTCAGAACATGCATCCTTTTATAACAGTTACATACAAAGCCTTTCTGTCTGAGCTACTGTTTAAGCTCACTAGCTGTGGTTATTGTTGTTGTTTGTTTTTGTTTCCCCAGCCCACCCTAGTAAAAATATTAATCTAGATGGCTGGTGAATGCTACTCAAAGACCAAATGTATTGCTGTTTTACTGCTGGAATCATTTTTGTGTTGTGTTTTTTCATTACTATCAGCAGGCTCTTAGCTTCAGATAGGCACTTTTCTGTACTGTATCTCTTTAATTCTTATAACCTTAAGTTCACTTAATAGTGTAAATGTTAATTAAAAATTTTAGTCATCGCACTCCACTACTGCGACCCTTCTAATATAAATTGTTCTTTTCCATTAAGTCATCATCAGAAACCAAAATTGAATGAACTAACTTACACATATTTTTAAATAGTACTTAAGAAATATCAATTCTATTTGTTGGCTCCAGAAATTTGACTTACCAACATCTAGAAGTAACTTTACAATGCTAATATATATAGAGCAGCTGGTTATATTTATAAATTCTATGCACACACCTTTTGCAGATTGAAAACTTGCCCCTTGATGTGCATCATGTCTCTCATAGATTCTATAGCAAAGTCAACTATATTAACAAGATGCTTTACCACATGCATAAGATCCATATCTTCTATACCTTTCTGCACAATTCTGCACAATTCATTTTGCCTTTAAAAATATGCATTCCACTGTTGAAGTCATTTTCACCACCTATTTACCTTTAAAAGAAGTTCTCTTTAAACAGGCAAATGACATTTCAGAGAAACACAACAGTGGTGTCCAGCATCAAGACAAATTGCAACTGAAGCACTTGAAAACTGAATTATGCTCTGAGTTAGGAGATTCTCCTTGATTTATTTTTTCCTCTATTCCTGAAGAACCTAGGACAACGTTCAGCCTGAGGGGATCTTAAATCTTGACTCTGCTGGGTCTAGAAGAAATTGTTCTATTTTTAGTACAACAAATCTGAACCTAGAGGAAGGAGAAAGGCATTACTGATGTTGTCAGAATCCTCGTTTGGCTCTAACAGTTCACTCTGTCTTAACATGCAATAACCCTCTTTATGCTTGCATTACTGGAGCTAACAGCGATGCTGCAGGATTTTGAAAACTAGTTTCATAGGGCTGAGCTGTGCAAACAACATTTAACGCTGAAGTATTATTCCTACGTTTTCCTCCATCACATGAAAGGAGTATGGGAATCTTCCTGTTCCCCACAAGCTCCTGCTCAGCGAAACAACCCTGATTACTGATATGTTCAAGTAAACAGCTGCCTTGATACCTTTAACTTATACTGCCAGATGCCACACTATTTCCCAGATAAGCCCTAAAAACAGATGATGTTAACGAACATTTGCGTGTAGAGCCATTTATTCATGAATGAAGTTAATGTATCTGTTTTTCCATTTCTGCAGTGCTACTAGATCTCCAGGGTCACAGTTCATTTCATTTAAAACAAAACCAAACACCTGCAGCATGTACTGTGTGTGGCAGATGGGCACTTGAAATTAATATATTCAACACAGCTTTCCTGCATCAACTGTAATCCAAATACTGCAGCTAAAACACATTTTAGAAACATCTGAGGAAATAACTAGTGTTCACAGGCAGTGCCTTTTTCTTCCAGTGATACTCTGCACCTTGCTCCAGTGAAAGGCACCTCTGTTTGTTATGTGCACCAAGTATTTCCTTTCAAACTCGACAGTGTTTCTCCCCATGGCTTTTGTAGCAGAGATTATGAACAAAAATGCTAAAATACTGTAGGCTAATCTAAGTGATAGATGAAGTTATAGCAATCATTAACAAAACATGATTTTTGCCTCTGTATAACCAGAAATTTCTAAGAAAGTGTGTATCAACTAAAGCTAAGAAGTCCTGCATGAATTTCAACTTGAGATTTAAGTAGTTAACAAAATGGGAGAATTAATTACTTGGATCCAAAAACAAGTGCTATAGCATAGGATGCACCACTGACTTAAATGTTTGCTGTGGTTGTTTTTTATATGCAATAGATTAATATTTAATTCGGGAAGTAATTTCATGTTTCTAGGTGCCTAAGATACTAGAAATATAAATAGTTTGATCTGCAACAGGTGTAGCTATTCAAAGTGCCCTAGGACAAGTGGTGTTTCTGGTGGTGATCTCTATGCAGGTAAATTTGAGAAAGATATTGGAATCCTTGACAGTGAGTATTCCCCTGGTCTTTTTGAGTTGAGTGACAAATTTCAATGAAATATTTATGTCTAGAAGCAAGACTTGTGCCAAATCTAGGATAATGTTCAGCAAATGTCATTTGGAGTTCAGGCTGGGCTCATAAGACCAGCTTCCAACTGCGTTGCCTAAGGAAGGACATGAATTTGTTTCCTGTAGTGAGATGTTAGTGCACTGATTGTTTGTTTGTTTTGTTATTTTTGTTTCTTTTTTCTCTGTACCAGAAAGTTCTGTTTAGTTGACTTAAATTATTGGAGCATGTTGTTTCAGAACATAAAGGAGACTATTTGATTTATAAATGAAAGCTGGCAAGCTAAGGAGATACTGACAGAAACTATTGGTTTAGACATCACCAAATATGACATTCTTGCAACTAACGTGTATTTTTTGTTTAAAAAAAAAATAGGACAAAACCCCATATGATCATGTAGGCTGAAAACATTTTTTAAAATGTTTAAACAAAAAACGTGGATGAAGTGGAACTGACTGACATATTTTATTTAACTTTTCAAAAGCCTTTGGCAGTATTTCTACCCAGAGGCTATTAAATGAAATGTAATTTTAGGGAAGCACTGGGTAATAAAATGGCTTACAAACGAGAAAGAAGATATGACAAATGTTTAAGGGATGTATTGTCAACAAGGCAGTATAGGGAATGACCACTCTATTGATCAAGGAAATAAGTAGAAAACTTATTCACTGTAGAAAACTGGAGCAGCTTTCCCTTTGACTAGGGAAATGATGTCTGAGAAGGGCTATGTATGTTCTCAAGAAAGTCATGTACTCTGACAACAGCCTGTGTTGCAGAAGAAAGGAATAAAAACAGTCAAGATCAAAAAGAAACCTCCATAAACTTTCTCTTCATTATAATATCTTAATTTCTCCTTTGGTTGCCCAATACCTTTTAGTTTGAGCTAAACCAATTACAGAATACCTGAAACTAGCACTTGCAGTTTAATACCATAGTGGTAGGAGGTTATTGTGATATCAGTCACTGACTGCAAAAACAAACCAGCAAACACACCAAGTACTTACATGTTACCTAGAGAAACTGCTGTAACTGATCATTGTTTCAGTTTACAAAGAAACCACCTTCCTGGCAGGCAACTGAACAGATCAAGATCTGAAGGATATATAATCCAGCACAGAACTGATGGAATGGGTGGGAAAACAGAAGAAAGGAGAGTGGCTGGCAGGAGGGAAGAAACTGAAACTGTGCTGGAAGCACCAGCCCTGTTTCAGGGGGAGCAAGGGAGGGAGAGGAAAGAGAAGATGGATTTTCAGGGACATAAAAATAGAAAGGTAACTGTCAAGATAAAACAGTGTAAAAGGGAGGCTGGAGAAAATGGCTCTTCCCCTCTGGATACTACAATCCAGAATCTTTACTTTGTTATATTCTCTTATTATTAGGGAAAGCAGGTGCTATCACTAAAATTAGGTATTACCAGGACCATCAGTCTGGTTTAATGCAATTTAGAGCCCCTTGCTCACCAATATAATTGCATGAAGAAAGCAGACTGTAGGGACTGCCAGAAATGTGATCAACAACACTCTGTTCCAGGGCTCACTTACCTTAACTAATCTTACAGGTGTATAGGCTACTCCTTTCTGAAAATGATAGCTTATGATATATTAGAGCAGAATCTCTTGCTTTCTTATAGTACACATAAAACTTGGGGGAGGTCTCATCTTTATGAAGACAAAATGTAAATGGGAATTCTTGCATGCTTATGAGATGAGGAAGATAGAAGTATCTCATTTTTTTAAAACTATCTTTAGGTCTTGTGAAGGTATTGTGAAAAGTTGCAATGCAACTGAGTTCAGGTAACTTAGTCTTTATTTTGAAAATACTCAGGGAATAAAGAAATTTTAGTAGGTAATTGATAAGGGTGCAATAAGTTTGAGTTGTGTCAAATTTTAAAAAGTTTGAATACATTATATTTTGTTTATCAATAGAATTATTATCTTGAGGACTTTAGGTTCCAACTCTCCTCCCAAGTGGTTTAGGTTGAAGTGAGATAATAAATTTTTGTTTGTTTGTTTGTTTTCTATATCCCTTTTGTCTAAAAAACTAAGGCAAGACCTGCAAAGTCTGACAGGGAAAAAATCATTTTAAACAAAAAATAATTTCATCCAACCTTAAGCCTGAACCTGTTTTGTTAATTCATTTTTTCTGGCATTGTTTGACAATTGTCTCCTTTTAAAGTCATGCAACATATTGCCATTGCACTGTAGAGACAGTGTCAAATTTAGTTAGTGGGTCTCTCCAATCATATACTAGTCCGTGATCATTAACACCATTCTCTCATTTTTAATACCATAAATTTTATTCAATCTTTTAACTCTCACAGCTTATTATATCAAATGCCGTAATGGCCACAGTCTTGTGCAATAGATATGGACCAATGTGTCTGCAATAGTCAGACTTTCTCTAAAAGCAGACTTGTAACCATTGTAGATCAAACACTGTTTTCAGGGTCTTAATGTTTTAGATAGTAGTCCTTAAATTTCAAAATCATAAACTGTAACTAGTTCTCTTTACATGTAAGGTATCAGACTTTATCCCTTCAGAGGAGAAGATAATCACACACCATGATAACAAGGCCTGAGGCTTTGCTGATGTTTTCTATGGTTATTTTGTTTCCAGCTGCCTGCCTTTATTGCATGATTCCACACAACTTCTCTTGACATCAATTTTCCTATAGAAAATCCAAACGGGACCAAAAAATGAAAATTTACAGGGACTGGGGTGAGGTGTGTATTACCCATGGTCCTGAGAAAGGAGGACCACCTCATCTGCACTGGTGGAAAAATTCAAGCAATGTGAATCAACAGCTACTTCCCTGCCTCAGCTCTGGGCTATCACGGACAGGTATTGAAGCCTAGATGACACATCTCGATGCACAGCTGTAGACAGTGTCTACAGGCCTACGCAGAGCAAAATTAGGGACAAAATTCCTGCAGATATCAATGGAAAAGTAAAGGATTTATTCTATATGTTTTCGAATACATCAATTTTTCTTCTTTTCTTTCTAGATTTGTTCTGGCGGAAACAAATTGTACTGTATTGTATTTTACATGATAAACATAGAGCAGAAAGAGAATGCTTCTTAATATAATATCATTATGTTTTTCCTGAATCCTAAATCCCTCTCAGAAAAATGCCCTGAAACTTTGCTGGGTGTTGTTTTAACATATGTTCCTGTTAACAGTAGAATTTAATTTAAGCAATTTAAACAAAACATTAATGTGTGTGTGTGGGGGGGAGTCTTCACATAAAGTGTGCCACTTTCTTTTTCTCAACATCTCTGTGTCTCTTTGACAGAAAGCACTTAATGAAAATGATATTTTACATTATTATTATTTATTTGTCATTCACTCTTCCACAGATATGTTCTTAAAGAAGAATCATTAAAGGGATAGATATTCATTGTGTATTACCTGTAAAAGCCTTGTTTGTGGAAAAGTCTCCAGTTACACTAATTTATGACCTAAATATTTAAGACAGAAGGGCGATTTTCTCCACAATGAAGACCTTTTAAGTAAAGGTAACAGATGCAGAAATGTAGCTAATTTGTTTCAATGATTCCCCTTTGGAACAAACTATAAACAGACAATTTAGAAACAATGTGAAAGGGAACAGCTGAAACAAAACATGAGTCAGAGAGCTTCTAAACCTAGCAATGAATTAATGGGTGAGATGACAGTAATAATCCCTGCCCTTGTAATTTAACACAGTTTTGTACTATTTTGTCTTTACTTGACTGGGAAAGCAAATAGTTGACAAAAATCCACACAGAGAAGGAGACAAATAAGACTTAGAGTTATTGTATTTGCATTCTAGAAAGTCATTGATGACTATGCAAGATGAAGTCCCTTGAGGATGCAGAAGTGTGTTCTTGGAACAATAATCAGTTTCAAGGTTGGAAGGGAGAACTGCAATCATCTAATCTCGCCTCTTGGGTAATACAGGCAAAAATACCTTGCTAATAATGTGTGCGTAAATATCACAACTTCTGTTTTGAGCTGTAACTTTGATTTCTAGAATAAGGCTCAGTGCTGATTTAAAGATTGAGGAGACCGGCAGGCATACCCATATGGAAGTTGGCTACCTGATTTCTAGCCACTTCTTTCTCAAAATGTATCCTCAGCAGAGGCTTGGGAGCCCGTCTTTTACACCAGCAGGAAGTTATCTTTATGCAATTATGCAGCTGTAATTATGAAATTTATTATAGAAGTGCATTGCCTTTCCCTGGGGAGGGAAATGGAAGTCTGCAGATGTTTAAGTGCTGGTGTTGAAGTGTTTTGTGAAGGTGTTGTTGTTGTGACTGGAATTAGCCCCTGCATCTCATAGAATTATTACTTTGAAGGAGGAAACATATAATTTCCTTTAGCTTGGACTGTAGTGATTTGGCTTTCAGTAACTTCTGAAAGTCACTGTCCATCTCCAGAGAACAACTTGATTCTTACTTGAGTCTGGTGCCTTTACTGGTATATAGCATTAAAAAAATAAAAGCAAATGTGAATTATTACTTTGCATTAAAGTTGTGCCAAAGAAGTAAGGGAACTGACTAACTAAGAGTCCTCTGTCAGAGGATGAGTATTCCATCCATGGGGCCCAGACTAGATCCCCTTTCCATGAATAGCCCAAGTGCTCTTAGGTTGTGGAAAACTTCCTGTTTTTAACAGTGGGGGAAGTGAGGGTCCACAGAGGGCCCATTTATATACGCTGGCTGGGCAAGCACGTTTTTTAAATATTCCTTTAAATTATCTTTTTAAGACAGACTGTCTCTATATATACATACATATATATTTAAGATAGACTTATGTTGCAGCGAACAATCTGTTATTCCCCTGCTTAAGGTTTTTTGTATTTGCCTTTTCTTACAACCCTACCAAACCCTGTATTAGATAAAGATCAGATTTAGGTCTAGTTACATGCTTTAAGTGTTGGTCATTTTGGTCATTTTGTAATAAATCTTTTTTTTTTTTTTTCCGGGGGGGGGGGGGCATATTTATTTTTTTAAATGAGAAAGAAGGAAAAAGGGGATTTTGCAATTTTATTTAAATTTTGCTCATTGCAAAAACAGCAAGTATGACATTTAACTTATGTGGCTTATTTATAATGGGTTATGAGAACTCCTTGTTAAGGTTGTGAAACAGTTTATCAAGTAAACTCTATTAAACGCTACTTCTAACACAATTGGTTGTAAAACTAAGGGTTTAAGTGCAGACACCTTTTCAAGGAACACTGACATGGTTCCTGTTACCAAGATCTAACCTAATCTGTGAGGGAATATAGGGATATACTTATTCTGTATTACAATTACCCTACTAAATTCTTCTGAGGAGCAGTCTCCTGGCTGTATTTCAAGGATGTAATGAATAGTTCTCAAAGCCAAAAGGATTTCAGAATCCACATGGCTCCTGACCCTCTTTCTACAGTTCAAGAGGTATAAGAGAGTATCAGTGGCATAAATAAAGAAAAGATTCTGCTCATAGTACTGGAATTGAGATCATTTGTGTCTTGCACCCTGTGAACAGGATGTGAGATAAAAGCTGAAGGACCCACACAATTTTTAGTGGTCATTAAAGCAGGGTGAGGCCAAATACATAGCCTGAAGGAAAGCAGAGAACCACAGGAATATTCTTGTAAAAGAAACAAGGATCAGCAGACTGGGCACAAGTGAAATCAGTAGAATCTATAGAGCGAAATTCTTGGGGTAAGACTCAGAGGACTAATAAAACTTTAGTGTATCTTGAACTGACAAATTTAATAAACAGGTTGAAGACAGAGGGGAAAAAACTGCATTGCCAGCCTGCTAGACTTCCTTTCTGTAAAGGTGTGCATTTATACAGAGAGGGTCTTTTTTTTCTTTTCCCTATAGGAGACTGAAAGAGCACAGAAGGCAGGACACAGTAGGAAACTAGAGAAAATAATATTTTTAAATTGCCTAATTGGCAATTTGCACTGGCTGGAGGGGAAGATGACTTAAGCATTATAAAAACTACATTGTTACCAAAACACAATGAAGAGTAGAATACAATAAAAAGCCTGAGATACTAGATTGGGCAGAGAATTTTGAAGTAGTGTCTTTGAAAATGTGGGTGTAAATTTTCATTTTGATATTGTGGTCAAAGGCAGGAGGAGAAATTTAGTGGAAGACAAAGTGTGCAAGATCCACCTCAAAATAATTTTAGAAACTATATTTAGAAGAAGATAGATCAAGGGATAACAGAGGTATGAACAATCCAGATATGTAGCTGACTATCACTGTAAATTACAGTAGAAAGATTCCACATTTTATATGCAAGTCCTCAATTTGCAAAGCCAGGCCTGTCATGTGGGACTGCGGTGGTACCAAAAAAAAAAAAATAGGTGGGGGTGGGTGGGCAATAATTAGGTAGTCAGAATGGAGACAACGGTTCTTCTTGCATCAGTCAATACTCAAAACTTTTCAAACAGCAATAGAAAGGGTGTTTTTTTCCCCATAAAATTATGAAGTTATTGAATATAAACTTGCAGCCTTTGATTTCCACGGTGTTGGAAATCACTGATAGAACTTCTGAGTCGACAAGAAAGCAATGTTTAGCACTTACAGCAAATGGTGGCAGAAATTCAGTTTTAGTTCTCCTGGATGATTACAAAACCAGGTGAGTTTTAGGATAGGAAGATTTTGCTTATGAATTCTAGGTATTCCTGATCATTGGATTTCCTGGAGATCAAGTATTTTTTTTTCTCAAGATGAGCTCTTAATACGAGGCCAATCTGCATGAAAAGAAATCTTCTCTAATCCTCCCTTTAACTAAGAACAGGAAATTAGAAAGTAACACTCACGCAAAGGATACAGCTTAATTACCTTAAAATGAAATCTTTAGAATGGCTTGAAGAATATGTAGGGTTTTTTTAATAACTCTTACAGTCTACTTTGCTGCATGATAACTTGGATTAATTACTGAACTCAGGCTCAGATCTGTAAAATAAGACCAATTTTAAATATGTATAAACTTTCACAGAGCCACAAATGAATAGAACATGGAATAGTAAGTCTGCCCGAGATGTCCCTCTTATTCTGGAGTTACTAAATGGATTTGGTCCCTGCACTCATGACAGGGTATTTCTCTCAGCAGTTTTTTCAGTCCGTCTCTGCAATCAAGTTACCAGGAGGTAGGGGAAGATTTCAAAGAGCTGATAATTATTTAAATCATCACACTAACGTGTTTACTGGAGCACGAAATGGTTCACCTCAGCAGAGAATTTCTACCTTCAAGGTGTTTTCCTACACTTGCATATGCACAGCTGGCAAGTTTCCAAGCTTGTGATCTGTGGGGGAAAAGGGCTAGGCTAGGATACAGATGATGCTAAGTTTGAGGGAAGCTGTTCCTGTCAAGTTTGTACCAATTCGCAGCCAAAAATGTAGATGGAAGGCATCAGATGGAATTTAAATGAGATCCTGATCTTGTAGCTGAGAGTAAGAGCAGAAGTGGGAGGTGGTGGCTAACACTCTCTATCCCTAGGATTATTGCAGCGAGGTGGGGTGTGGATTTGAGGGGCTATTTCCTTTTTCTAAAGGATTGCTTAATGTAATACTGCATGGGCAAGAAGTAGTAACACTGCAGACCCTTCAGCCATACAAACAACAGGAACTCATAGGATCACAGGGTGGTTAAGCTTGGGACCTCTAGAGATTATCTAGTCCAACCCCTCTGCTCAGGCAGGGACATCTAGAGCATGTGGCACAGGGTGGCATCCAGGTGGGTTTTGAAGATCTCCAGAGAAGGAGACTCCACAACCTCTCTGGGCAGCCTGTTCCAGGGTTCCGTCACCTTCACAGTAAAGAAGTTCTCCATCTCACATGGAGATGGAACTTCCTGCATTTCAACTTGTACCCTTTACCCCTTGTCCTGGTGCTGGCCAGCACCAAGAAGAGTTTGGACTCAAAACTATTCATTCCTGCTTTTTGCCAGAACAGGTGTAAATTCTGTACTCCCCACTGTAATCTGGTTTGGGAGAGCTGCCTGGCAGCAGCTCGTAATCAGGCTTTGAAGCAGAGCAGAGGTTTGGTTCATGTCTTTTTTTCTTGACATGTCTATGATAAGCTCTGGACTGGTCCTGAGAGTTGCTGCAAGAACTTCAGGAGCCACATTTCTCAGGATGGAGAGGAAGGTAGAATGGGAAGGAGAGCTACTACTTTAAAGTATTTTTTTTGGATTCAGTCCTCAGAGATCAGTAAAGAAAAAATGAATAGAAAAAAACCTCATCCCCAAACCCCAGGCTTGGCAGCAATATGATTGGACAGAAACTTTAGAAATGGGTTATAACTAATGTGAGGGTACTGGTAAGTCACAGCCTGTAGCTAAAGTTTGCATCAGTGTGCAATGCTATAGTAAAACCCCTTTTACAACCAAATTGGGAGAAAGTTTTATATAACTCAGTTCCATCGGGAGTTTTCCTGTGACAGTTGACAGCCATTAGGCTTGTTTGATACTAATGAGGGCAGACAGCTATGTAAGCTATTTCCTTCACTCACAACTATTTAACTTCTAAATTTGTACTTAAAAAAAAAAAATCCAGCCTCAGCAGCTTTCTGTGGGTTCGTTTTACTTCTCTGACTTAAGTGAATGCCATTTCTATTCTGCATAGGACTGGTAATTTTTTTTTTTTTTTTTAAAGAGTGATGTCAAAACTCTCTGCCCTGGGATCCTGTCCTGGCTGTATAACATGTCTAAAAAAAAGTCCAGAATCTTCTTTTAATATTTAACATTTTTTTTCTCACTAAACAAACCTTTGTTGTTGCAAAAACTACACACACCTTAACTCAGCAGGGTTGACACTGAAGCAACATGGAATTACTGTAAATAAGACCAACTGGCCTTAATCCTGTCTCCAGTAAGATGAGCATTGAAACTTGTGCTGTCATTAGCACAAGGGTTTTGCAATATTCTTTCCCTCTCTGGACCAATAGATACTTAATTAGTTCTACAAAGAACAGCTCCAGTTTCTGAAAGCAGCTTTAATAAGCGTGGAGGAGAGATTTTCTAAGCCAGTGATCTGAGACTCCTCTCTGTGATTATTTAGCTATCTATACTAGGTAGTGTCATATCCCTTTATTTTGAGGTTTCCTATTCAAGGCCAAACCTCTCTTTTATTTATTTGCATGGTTGTGTACAGGTACAAACTGACGTGTCAGCAGCTGAGACCAAATAAACTGTATTCTAAAATGCCAACCTAAATGATTACTAGACAGCAGGAAGGTTACAGCAATGAAGACACTCTGCTAAACACTGGAGTACTTATCTAGGTAATTACATGTTCTCATTTTCAAAAATTAATTAACCGTAACTTTTTTCCTGATAATCTGTAGCTTAGTGTCTTGATAAGCAATATGCAATGCTCTAATATTTCTTAAAATCTGATGTAATAAATGTCAGTATATGTTCTATATAGGCCACATCCAATATTCTGATATGTATTACTAATGTCTTGTAGCTCAGAAATAGCATTTGATTCAGTAAAGTCAGATTTTATTCTATCAGACTTACTAGCTCATTGCTAAAAATAACTTTAAACAAAGACCATGCATTTGTTTAAAAAAAAAAAAAAAAAAAAACTCGGTTCTCTTATAATGATGCTTACAAATCTGTTAAATTTGAACAATAATCCAAGAGTTTGGATCTCCCTACTTTATTATTCCAAGAGAAGCCTTTTTCAAAAAGAATTTGGTCACGCTTTCCTGCTCCTTAGAATTACTGTATATAGGGCCCTAGAAACTAGTTACTAGTAATGGGCTGTACAAGCAGGGACACCATGCACAGATTGGAGAGAGGAGGGAAGAAGAATTTAGATTATTACACTTTATTGTCTTGTTCATACAGTGTCTGTGATGACTATGATTATCTCAAATGTCTGCTCATTAGTCATATTTAGTCACAATCTGTTTATTGATGAAGAATGGTATCTTTAAGTTTAAAATCTGAGCTACAGTTCCAAAATTGTTTCTGTTTATAATACAGATGGCTTTGCTTCTTTTCCTTAGGTAGAATCATGATGCTGGGTAGAGATTTACAGATTTAGAGCTTTGAATAACAGTGACAAGCATCAGGCAGGGATTTAAGAAAAATGTAAATCTTTCTTCTTTTCTCCTGGTCCACCCTGACCTTGCCTCAAGGCTTCACTCCTCCAGGAATTAGGCCAGTTTAATTCTATTTTATGCTGTTCGAGTTCTTACACTGTTCTCATCCACACAGCTTTGAACCTGCAAGGTGTTGGAATACTTTAATCAGCAGGACAAATGTGATTTTCTTTCTCACTTTCTCCTGCTGCTGGAAAATAGCATGCACAAGCACTTCCAAGGTCTGTAGAAGTGTTAATATTACATGTATTTTGTGTATGTACATGCTAAAAAAATATGAGCTAAATATATATGCCTTTCACCAAGAGCTAGATGATGAGGAAGACTGTAGTGGTTCTTAGACCTTATGAATTTCTGCCTTTCCCACTGATCAAACTAATCTGGAGAACTCTAGAGGCTTTAAAAAAAGTGTATGTTTTTTACTTTTATTTTCTTCCTTTTTTTTTTTTCCCCCTCAGAAAGAAAGGTCAAGTTCATCAGTGAAGGAAACAATAGGATCTTCAAGTGAAAGAAAACATTAGGCAGAGTAATAAAATATCTATTGGAATTTAACTGAAACACAGTTACATTTTCCATTGGAAAAAATATTCAACAGAATGAATACACTAAAAGAAATTATGTTGTAAGAGGAACAACAGAACTCCTGCTGGTCTATACATAGAGCAGTAAGAAAAGGAATGAATGGGGGCAAATGATCGTTTTAAAAATTACTATTTTAAATTTACAAATTGCTATAGTGGTATGTAGTTTTTAGGTGCACTTAGAATATTCTCTTTATTTCAAGGTCATTTTTTTTTAATGTCCCTTTGTAGGAATTTCAACTGCTCACTTCCTCTGTAGTATGCATGCATAATCTATTTTTATTTCCTGCCTACTGCTATCTTTCATTTACTCTCCACCAGCTTAGTTGTCTTGGGCATCTGCAAAATGCATTTTCCATTTGCAATGAAATCCTACGAAAATCAGGTATGCTGCATATATTTTTTTTATCAGCTACAAAAAGGGATCCTTGTCCCCCTAGCCATCAAATTGCCAATACGTTTAACTCCCAGGGCTTTATTCTACAGCTGCCTCCTGTTTTTGCAACAAGAGAAAAATGCCTGCACTGTAGAAGTAATAGATAAGGCATGTGAACAATAAAGACTGCCTTCCAAAGTATAATTTTCTTCATTTATACACAGATGTAAATCAAGAGAAATTTCTAGATGTCTGTGAAAATGATGTCTATTAGTATACTGTCAGTGGAGACCATATAGTTAAGAGACAAAACCAAATCTTTTTTTTTTCCCCACATTAAAGACTCTTTTTACATTTTGACAAGTCAATGTTTTCTGCATATAATGCTTCTTTGTTCAGTAATGGGCAGTAATAAAACAGCCACATGCCATGTTATCATTTATTTGCCCATATATCTTTCAAAAAGCAAAGATACACTTAAGGTACACATTATAATTTAAATTACCTTTAGAACTCTCAAAAAATCAGGCTAATTTTTTTTTTCGAAGTAGAAGGCCAAACATTTGTAGGAAAAAAAGATTCCTTTCTTCAGGTCTCATCACAAAGAAGGAATTTTAGCAAGTGCCCCATTGAGACTTCATTTGCAAAAGATGCATCTTCCCTGAATACCTAAGTATGCTTTCCATATGCAGAGCACTGGAAAGGGCTATAGATATGTCACAGAATACTTACCTCCTCAATAATGTAAAATAATTCGTAAGAACTTCGGTCCTCCCTTCCTTCCTAACAGAACTAATGAAAACCTGCAAACTGAACAGATACTCTTTCCAGAAAGCAATATAATAATTTCCTTGGATTTTTATTTGAAAATCCAGAAAGATTTAGTGTATAATTAGGGGTACTAACATCATTAGATGCCTTGGCAATTATGAATGCTTTAGCCCTTGGTGAACCTGATCAGCACCAGAACTGCTAAGAGTTATTCACACTTGCTGTGAGAATGGACCAGTGTGAACTACCTGAGTTATGCAGGCTGTCCCAGTAAATAAAACAGGCTGTTTATGCTCTTACAGTATGATATGTGGTACCTAGTTCTGTACACTATTACAGCCAGCCACAATTTGTAATTTATAACTTGTCAGTAATTCAACCTTTGTCAATTACTCATTGATTTCAACGTGATTAAGCACTTTAATACTTCTGCAGTACTAGCTAGCCCTACTTCCACTAATTACTTTTGGTTTTATTTATGCATGCAGTTTTAAGTACGCTAGCTTTTCTTTCCTTGAATATTGCAGAAATAAAAAGAAAACTACACTGTAAATATTGGAAGTTTGTAGGAATTTCTATCTGAAATGTTAAACTTTCTAGAGGACCATGTAAAAGCTATGAGATAAGATAAAGGCTTTTTATTACTGGCATCAGTAAACATTTTTATAAACCTACTTCTAGAAGAGGATGTACTGCTTCACTCCAACAAAGAGTGTGTCTCTGTTAGATTATATGCTTTTTTCTGTTTTCCGCTCCCTCCTAATTTATCCCAAGGCAAGCAACCAAAAAGCACACGACTATGCACAAAGCATAAGACTCCTGCACTGAAATAGCAACCAGCGCTTCAAAGGTGTGTTTTCCTTCATGCAAATAATCTGAGCAGAGGTTTTGCAGCCAGTTAGAGGAGCAATTTATGCCTGCTGCATATTGACATGGTGTTTACATGGTCTCCTTGTCATCTGCACACAGATGACTTTCATTCCATGCTGCTGTGTTTTATTGAAAATATTCCTCCTGACAGTTATTCAGCTTCTGCCTCAGTCTTCCTCTGCAGTCTTTCTCAAATTAAAAGGCTATAGATCTCATAGACTGGCCTAAGCCAGTTTTAAGTCCTTACGGTCTTATATATCCTGTTTTCAAAATGTGGAAAATGATTGGCTAAATCTGGTATAATTGTCTTGGAGCTATGCATTTAAAAAGATGGTTCAAGTCCTTATATATGCACACTACGCATGCATGCGCCCTTTGATTCTCATACAACTTTTTAGCATCACAATTGAATAATATTTTATGGATTTCACAAGCAATGATATAAAAAATTGAAAGTGTATTTTCACTTTGTATCTACAGGAGAAAAAAAAAGGGAAAAATTGCCTTTAGAAACCATGGTGTATAAACCTAAAACATAATTTACCTCATCTAGCCTATCCTAAAGCAAAGATCTCGGGAGCCAAATATAACTATGATGACTTCTGAATTTTCCGAGATGTATATAAAAGGACTTACTGTGATGATTAGCCCTTTTTCCTGGAAATATTTAACCAGTGGGACAGCATTTTGCTTGAAATTCATTAATCTCCTCTGTGTAGCTTTCAGGTTATCATCAGGTCTCCCTTGCTGCTCAGCACGTTTCAGTAATCTTTCTTTCAGCCTTTGATTGGAACATGCCAGAAATACGACCAAATCTGGAGTACAGATCTGTGGAAAGAGCAAGTCAAAAAGTTGTCAATTTAGTTGGCTCTCCAATAGAAAAACACTCCATTATTAAGTGAAGCTCAAATATGGTACATTTATTCAAATCCAGAACTTGATTAACTTTTTCTTTCTTTCTCTCCTAATAGGAAATTCATAGGCTTGGGAAAGGGCTTGCCTCATGTCACTGTTTATTTATGACTCACCTTGAAATTTTAAGGAAAACCTTAATGAAAGCATTTTACATCATTTCAGAGACCTTTTCTAAGCTATATATTTCTCCTTTGCATTAGCAGAAGATTCCAGTAGCTAAAATGAAAATCAGTGTCCCATATTCTGCAGATAACCATATGACTTTTATTTAAAGCGCCACTCTATAAGGTGCCATGTGAAGTTTAGCTCTATAGCGGCTGCTAACTGATGTGTAGGACCAGGTGAAGAGAGATCTGTTCCAGGATCCACAGTAAACTTACTCATTGACTTATGCACACTCTTGCTAAGAATTAGTTTTCCTTGTAAATGAATTTATGATAATCACACCTGTCTCTGGTTACCTTTTTAGTTATTACTAGTGCACTTTTATTAGTACTTCCACTGATGCTAACAGTCTAACACTAGCTTATAAGCAGGATGAGAAATCTTCAAATGCTTCCAGCTGTAGCTGGCACTATCCCCAGTTGCAGTGCTCACTCACAAACAGAAAAGGCCTTTGTATTTACCCTGAGACTTCAGTTTTTGCATTTTGAAATGCATTTTATTCACTCAAATAGAGTGTCAGTGAAAACAAATACTTAAAATTCTAAATTTATGAAGCTCAGTTTCAAATTAAGTACTGTTTACAAGACTTTTGAAGTGGGGAAAAAAGTTAAGAGGTATTTTACTTTTTGAGATAGGAATATGAAATAGATCCTGATTAAGTGATGTCTCTATGAATGCATCTGTTATTTGAAAAACATGCATCTTTGCCATTAGAAAGTAGATAAAAAACATGTAAGCATACTTCTCTGTTTGTTTTTAGATATGCAAAAGACTATCATCTCTTCTACACCCCAGGGTATGCAGACCTAATACCACTTCCTCTATTTCTCCTACACACTTTATAACCTCCAGGGTAAACCTGTGAAATGCTATCAATATTTCACTCCTGTTTTCCTGAGACACTCTGCTCCCATTTACCTCAACTGCAATTGCCTGCAAGACTTGCTTATAAATTTAAGCTGGAAGGTAACAGACTACTATGAACATATAGACATCTGGGATTACTTCTCTGGCAAAATGTCTAGTTCTCCTACGTAAAAATAAGTACAAATCGCGTTTTCCTAACAAAGGTAATGTTTTTTTATGACTCATTGAAAACAAACCTATTTCTGAAACTCAAAGTAAATGTTGTTGAGTTTTATAACTAGGAAATAGGTTGTGCCTTTGGATTCAATCTGCAAAAAAGGTGCTGCGTATAGAAGCAGCACAGGCAGGAGAATTGGATTTCTTCCTGCCATTTACCCCCCAATATGCTCCTTGTGTTGAAGGCAGAGGGTCTTATTCTTGTCCAGGAATGTGTATGAGGAAAGATTAAAGAAACCATTTTTGTGTCATCCACATAATAAACTGATGGTGCAAATACACAGATTGTCCCAAAGGACAGATGGCTGATGAAAAGACCCCTTGTCCTGCCAAAGAGCAGGAATCACATCCAAAGCTGGTAGGAATCAAGGAGACTGCATTTGGGTGTTTCTGCATCTCTGTCTTCTGCCTCACTGTGACAAGGCCTTTCTTTAAGGGGGGAGGTCCACACAATCTCACCTCTGAATGAAGAGAGCAACAGAAGTTCCATACACAAGAACTCAGTATTCTGTTCAACTGCTAAGACACAAAGCATGGAGAAAACAGTACTGCACTATAACATTTGCTTTCGCAGAAAACAGGCTATAGATTTGTAATGTGATTAAGTATTAGTGCTAGAGGAAATTTTCAATTTACTACTACAACAAGCAATAGATAAAATGCTAGCGTTTTATCCTCAGCTAAACAATTTTTGTGTTGCTAATGGACATGTAATTCACACTGATATGTGCCTAGAGCAAAGAAAAAAAAAAAAAAAAAGGAACAGTAAGACTAATGACACAATCAAAATTTTTCACTTAAAGGTTGTTCTCAAAGTTATGTTCTCTTTCTGTCTCTCCCCACACACACACACAGGGGAATGTAGATGTATGCATAAAGAGATTTAAAGCTGGATTAGCTTTAAATTTCTGATTTCTACAATAGAGCTAAAAATCATGTAAAAGGAAAAAAAAATATAAAAAATGCTTATTGCAAGCAATATGTAGGAAATAGTGCATATAGTAGGAGAGGAAAGGATAGCATATATTTCTGTCAGAAATATTATCCAAGTCTACTGATAGCTGGACACAGCTTGGTCCCAAGAAAATTAGTGGAAATACTTCCTATGCTGACTTCTGGATAAAGAAATAATTACATAAGTTATAGCAAATCATAGTTTTCTTGCTAAACATAGAGCTGGCATGGGAGACTGAGGCTCAGGGAACCAAATTTGACTACTTACTAACTGGAACTCAGCCAAAGGGAAAACGTTGGCCTATGGGTGGGTACACATAGCTTTCTGGTTACGAATAACTTTCTAAGCTTCAAATAAGACAAAGAATATATGGCATCAACTCAAAATAAAATCTTTGGGTAGGAAGTGCTCAGTTCTCTCATGCTTTTAGAACAATATTTATTAGCGAGTATATCCTTCTGTCTTTGGATCCAAACCCTCTTCCTAAACTGGTACAAGGAAGTAAATTCAGAGTAATCTAAATTCAGTAGTGTCACTGAGGTAAAGTACTGTAAGCGTAAAGATGCTTTCTTATCTCTGGGGATATTTTCTACATCTCCTCTTATAAGTGAGAGTAGAGTAGTTGCTTGCTAGAGAATTAGATGATTACACTATGTCACTATTCCTCATTAGGCAAAAGACAAAAAAGCTCAGATTTTTGATTCCTTGTATGTCCCACTACATATTCACGAGGAAGCTTAACTGACAGCTCATGAACAATCATTATTTTAATAGTACTTTTCATTCCAACTGGTAGAGGTTACTAGCAAGTTACTTTGTGTATATTGTATGGGTGCTTGCTCTTGTAATTAACTGTTAGCTATATATAGTTCCATCTCTACTAGATTGTAGGACTGTTTGCATATATTGTTGTCTTGTTTTACAGAAACAAAATCATTAATCGTCTTATCAAAAAATAAATCCTGCTGATGAGATTTTTTTTCTGCTTTTGAACCATATTCACTCTGCCTGTTTTAGGTACCTAACTCTAAACATCTAAAAAATACAGTGAGAAGCAAGTGGTCAGACCCTCTTATAACTGATGAAGAAAGGACTGGTTCAGATGTTCACCTGTGTAGGGCAGATAACATAGGAAATGTTATCTGTAAGCATCAACACTAACTGTACAAAGACTAAGCAGATCTCTGGTTCACAGCTGATGACCAGACACCTTCATCTACTCTGAATACTGAACTCAGGTCCCTTCCCAAGGGTCAAGGACCAGTGAAACAGTCAGATAGGGAGCAGCTCTGCTTTGGCTACCTTGGCTAGCAAGAGGAGTACTTGCCCAGAAAATAGTTAACCTGAGACAAATTGTAAGACCCTCCTATAGTTCTCTTGTTTAACCAAGGCTTTGAAGAAAGCAATGGAAAATTCATAGGGCAAATGAGAACAAACAAGAGGAAACACAGCAGCGTAGCCTGCTCATGTGATAGCCCTTCCATTCCTCATCCTGATGACTGAGTATACATATTCAATACGGAATTTTATCTGTGGGGATTATCAGGCTGAGACTGGAGATTCTGGGGAAGAGGTAGAAGCTGTGGACTGAGAGAGGTGAAGAAGATGTAAAGATTATGATGCAGAAAAGATAGCTTTACTGGAACAAAAGAAAAAAATATTGCAAAGAATATATAATTTCTTAATTAACAGTAAAGTCAACAGTATGTCTGTATTCAGCACAACATTTTGCTAGTTGTTCTGGAGCACATTGTTGGCTAGTGACTGAGCAAGCTCTCTATGTAAGAAGCTCCTGCACAGCATGAGTTTGGCATTGGGCCACAAACACCTACGTCTTTAGGTGTAAGGCTAAAGGCTTTAAGGGGACTGCAGACATCATTACTGAAGGTTTAAGTATCAGACCTGCAGGAACAGTACTGCTTCCATAGCCCATGAGGTACTGACAAGAAGTCAGTTCTTCTGAACTTCCAATTCTGCCCCTTTTACAAAGTTTTCTTTACTTAAGTACAATAAAATCCTGAAATAACTTCCATAGGAATAAATCTGGGGGTTAAATAGATAACTTGACTCGTAACTGAGCTGAACTACTAATTTTTTTGTGGGTATAGTGCCTATATGAATGTTCCTAAGGGTGTTTTAAACAAAGAATAAGAATTTTCTACTCTCGTTCACTATTTAAATTAAGACTTCAGTTTTTATCCAAATAAATCCTCATCACCCTGGCCATAAGTCACCAATTAAAAAAGTTATCAAATAATTTACACAAATATATTCCTTCCCTTTTATCAAGGAATTAAGATATACATTAATCTGTATTCATTAACTCTAATATCTGTTCTACATTTACAAACAAAATTCAGCTGTATTTACTGAAATTAACAGTGTTAATGGTAAAAAAAAATACTGAAAGGAAAATTTATCTACAAATGACTGAAAATAGGAAAAAGGGTAATAAATGCAATTAACAGGAAAATACTGAAGTGAAAAATTGTTTTTCCGAAGAAGGATAAAAATTTAACAGCATCTGAGACATCAGACAACAAGTCAAAGTGCATTTTTTTTCTCCACATTTCATCTTAGTTCAATGCACCACTCAAAGACATTTCATTACAGTGTTGCTGGAGGAAGATATTTAGCATGCTTGGACATGCCAGTACTGCAGGTGACTTGCTGAATTTCAAGCTGACAGGTTAATGGTAAACAAACCATTTTCTTCTTGGCGTTTTCCAAAGTGTGCTTGGAATCTAAACAACTTTGCAGCATTTGCACTCAGCAGGGATATGGAATTACTCTGAAATTTCTGGTTTATGGGTCAAACTGAAAGGATAAATCAGTAGGAAATCAATGCTAGGGCCAACCAAAAGGATTTTTAAATGATAAAATCCAGACATTCTCAGATGTCTGAAGCAGTATGAGCTTCAGACTGCTAGAAATACGAGCTGGAAATTCTTTCTATTTGCCTTTAAGCTATTCAAATTCATGTTTTTACTTTTTCTTCTCAATCATGACCACTTGAAACTTACTTTGTTTTAAAGTGAGATTCTCATAATCACATGAGTTCAAGACTTTATTAAAAGTACCACTGCCATAATGACTGTCAGTATTGACTCTGCTATCTGGAATTGAGAAAAGGGAGAAAGAAAATTTGGCAAAAATCCAAGACTTTCTATAAGATAAATGTTATGTATTCAGTCTAGATAGGTGAAATTAAAAAAGAAAAATGTAGGCCTTATTTCTACTCAAGTCAGAAGTTCAGAGAAAACTGAGTGACTTCACCAGTAATCAAAGCTCTGAATTCTCATTGACTAAAATTAATAATAATTAAATGAAAGTAAACTCATAATACAGTGAAAGAAAGCCAGTTTACAATGAGAGTAAATTAAGAATAAAGATGGTTAATCAAGTGACCATAATGGCAGAGTTGCTGCTGGCTGGTAAGTACTGCTGAAAATCTAAAAACATCCCTGATGACACCTAACAGTCATCTTTTCTGCTCAAAATATATTAGTTAAAGGAGCAGTGATATGAACAAAACTGGATAAAATAACAAAAGTTGATCTTTAATTCAAATATAAAATTCCTCAAATGTGTAGGCTGCTTTTTTTCTACATTTATTTTGGTTTGACTTTATTATTTGGAAGCTGCGTCTGTTCCCTGTGTCTTCTAGTCCTGAATAGGAAAAGAAATACTGTGATCCTATGAGTGCAAATGATATCTTGGTTTATCTTAAGCACTTTAATCACTGAGATGTAATGTTTTAATACTCTTCTGCCTAGCAACACTTCCAGTACTTACTGTCCACAAGAGACAGCCTGGCAACATAATAAGGAGAAAAATGTAATCTTTTTAGCTATACCTATGTTTGGGAATGTTAGCATAAGTTGGTTTGCTTTGACTCATTTACTAAAAATAAAATTTCTTCCTAGAAAAATGTTCAGCTTCTGGATTAGCAAAGGGATAAAAATGTGTTGGCAGTATCAAGAGCAATTACATATGAATTTTAACAAGAATTCATTATCACTGTATATTTCAATACTTTAAGACTACTCAGGGCAGGTACTAGAACTATGAAATAGAATTCACAGATACATATAGCCCTATGTATACTTACATATTTCCCTATATATGCATATAATATATATCTGCTTACACATCTGTAACTTTTTCAGAAGATAGATGATGAAAGCTCAAATAATGTCAAGTCTCAGAAACAGCTATGTAAACTATAAAGCTGAAAGGTTTTTCTGGTACAAATTGTTTTGCTTGTCTTATGCTAAAGGTGTCTACAAACACAGTACACTTATTTTTCAACATATGTTTGCGAAAGAAACCAAACAACCTATCTTTTCCTTTCCACTATTAGTATGGTGAACCATTCCCTAAATAAAATTAGGTTTTTTGTTTGTTTGTTTGTTTGTTTTTTAATAACTCAGCACAGTTCATTCTGGTGAAAATCATGTTATTCATACAAGGAGATACAAGATTTATTCCTATTGTAATATATGAAATAGTTCAGTAAGGAATGTTCCGGGATCTCTATAGCTTTAGCGTTCGGCAGCAAAACAGATTTCCCCCTTTTCTTCCAGTTGTTTGGGATCTGCTGTCCACCCCAAGCTATGGCAGGTGTAGCAGAGGTGGCTATCTTAGATTAGAAGATGTCCAGGTTTTTGCAGCCTCATTTTTATAGGTCTCCTCTTCTACTCGCATTCGTTCAGTCCCTGTTTCAGCCTTACCTATTCTCCCCACTATCTTGTATTACTTCAACAATATTTCCATGAGTTTAGTGACTCACCCCTAAATTCACTCCTGCCATCTGTCATTTGTTTCTCTTATTTGTTCTTTTATCCTGTTTTTGTTTCTTTTATATAGGTATTAACCTATATTCTTTGAGCTTGGTTTTTCTCTTTTTGTCTGTGTAAATAAGGCCAAAGGAGGAAGGGGATAAAATGCAAAATGCTACTTCTAAAATGAAAGCTTTTCTTTTGCTTTTTTTTTTTTTTTTTTTTTTTTTCAAACTTCCACAGAATCCCAGGCAAATACACAATCCAAACACACTTAAGCAATAAAGAAAAAATCAATAGCCACCCTTGTTTCTGCTGCTCATTCTTTCCACCGGTATCTAGTCTATATCCTATACAGTTGAAGAGGCTTAGATAGCCAGTGCATAGTTGGAATATTCTGTTTACCCTTACAGAAATCTGTATTTTAATTTACTTCATTATCTCCAGAAGTGTTTTAGCTTTTTTAGCTGCTTTATGGAGCAAATAATAAGGTACAGTCACTGTTCTAAACTATACGACTTCATTTTAGAATCCATGTAATCTAAACAATTAACAGTTATGAAGAGATCATGCAGCGAGGGAAAATGGTTAACTAAATAGTAAGTCCTATTATATGAATCTTTAGACAGTTCTCCTAAATGTAACCTTTAAAATGGCTTGTGTTACATAACCTTTTCTACTGTTTTCAGGTACATATGCATGTAATTATTTTAAAGGAACCATTTGAATGAATAAGTAAGAATAAAACCCTGATGAAATTAGCAACAGTACGAATAATTAGCTCTTATTCAGACTTTTTATCAATAGACCTCCATGTGCTAAAAAAATAAAATAAAAAAGAATGTAAGAATAAGGCACGATTTACAGAAATGTGATTTTACTATTCCTGTTTCATGGAATTCCACCCTTTTCTTGTGAAGCATATTCCATTGCTTAATAAGTCTTTCTCTAATTAGAAACCGTCTTACCATTTAGTCAAAACTTCCTTTGCTGAAATCTCAATTCATTATTTCTCATCTTGTCACTTTTGGCTAATGAGAACAATTTTGTACTTTCCTCATTATAAATTATGAATTTACACACTGCTAGGAAGAAAGCTACAACATTCATAAGCCATGGAAAACACCAGTCACATCTTTAATTGCAGAACTACACAAATTATGGCAAGAGTTAATTAGTAAATTCTTCACAACTCAGTTGTGCTTTCCATGTAGAGATCTTTGAGCTCCTTAAAAATGTTAGCATATTTAATGTAAATAAAGTGACAAGCCATGGCTTACTCTCAGCCTTACAGTGAGGGAAGATGGGTGCCACCGGGGAAGTAAGTAGCTCAGTACAGTAAGAGTGTGGCAGAGCTGTGGAGGGGATCCAAGTCTGCTGATCTAAGTCTGCTGACAGTCAACTTCTGTTATCACAAGACCACACTTCCTACGTGAGTAGCATTATGGCTTACTAAATAGAGAACTTTAAAGAAATAGCAAGCATATTTTATTTATTCAAAATATAAATACAAGATAAAACATTGAACATATCCTGCCGGATTAAATAGGCATTTTATGTTGAAGTAGGAGCATCCTTTGTTTGCAGTTTTTTCTATGGATTTGGATATACTCGTATAATAGGTCAGAAGGAAAGGTGAAGTTGGGGGATGCCCTAACCAGGCTAAATAAGTTCTTTCCTATGCTCCCATAAAGTTTCTATAATTCCCATGGTGGAACTGCTGATTTTTCTTTCTATCCTTTCCCATATTTATCTAATTGTGAGTGAGATTTAAATATGGCCCTATATGAAGTAGGAAATGTTTCATATTAAATGAGGAAATTGTATTAAAAGACATTAGAATGGGCGTGTTTGAGTACACACAATACATAGTGTTCATCCTTCCCTCCTCCCCTGACACTGTGTTGCCTGAGCTTCTGCTATTACCTCCTTATCTTTATGAGGTGTTAGTGGTATTAATGGATAGTGTTTACAAGGTGTTATACAATCTTCTCTTTTGTTAATTACAACGTGATATAGCTTGCAGTCATTGGCCATTTTCTGTAATAACTACTTTTTCTGTTTCCTTTAATTTCCTCAATTCAGTCTTCTAAATTTTGCCCAGAATACCTTACACACTAATGAAATGTCTCATTAGCTGGTTTCCTTTGTTACTTCTGTCTTGGCAATGCCACTTAGAATTCAAAGTACAGAAATGGTAGTACAGTGTTTACAATAACCAAAACACAGCAAGTTTCTTAGAAAGAAAAAAAGAGTGTTATTTCTTGTTTGGAAAAACCTACAAAGCATAGGTAATTTTAATCCTCTTTTTACGCTAGTCTTTTCAGTGCACTGTAGTAATCTTGAGATCAAATGCATTGTGGAGACATGCACTGATTAAAGTGTGCTTCTCCTAATGTAAATTAAGTTAGATATGGAAAGATAATGGTTCTTGCACTTTCCCAAATATTAATACCTGGAAAATAGTACTTTTTAGATTTGATGTTATTTCCTCCTTCATCTTTGAGAGCATTTTCAGTGCTGAAACTGGAGTCTTGGATTATGGGTTATATTATCACACTGTCTTTTTACAAAATATTCTTCTTTATAGTGTAAGGCAAAAGAATAACCTTTTATCAACCTATAATTAGGCACTTGCAAAGATTTAAAGAGGAATGCTCGGTTAGAAATATCATCTAGTACTTCTTGGAATCTGTCTGTTAATTTGACGAAGTTTAACTGCTGTAGAGACATATCAGTTATTTTAAGAATAAAAACGATCTCTTACTTGGTCCTCAAAGGAGATTGCCTGGGCAACGTCTCTGGGAAATCCATCAATCACTATACCCTCTTCATCAGGGATCTGCATTAATCTCTGCTTTATCTCAGTTATGGTTGTTTCCTTTCACAGAGAGAAAAAAGTATTTATTCAGTTTTGTAAATGAAGTTTTCATGATGATGCACATTAATAAAGCTTTTACAGATCATTAGAAAGCAAAGATTAACAGAGGATAGGCTTAATTCTGTTGTACCTGAGGAGCCAGTTCTCCAGTAGTAATTATTTTAGCAATTAAGCTCCATTTTCTATTGCTGCTTGTGCTATGGATCTTCTTCCTTAACAGTTCACCAACTGATATGTAGTTAAATCCATAACGTTCTGCTATTTTCAAACTTTGTGTTCCTTTACCGCTTCCCGGACCACCTGGTGTTAGTTATAAGCAAAACATCACATTAAACTTCTATCTAAAATACTCCATCCTACATGAAATTATTGTTATAAGACCAACGTCCCAACCATTATTAGAACAAATCTTGCAATTTTCCATGCCTTTAGAAAAGGTTCTCATCCAGGCCCCAAGCCAGAACATGAAAGTAACAGTTTGTAAAAACACAACTCCATCTGAGAAGAAAAAAATGTACATGTTCTTTTGGGCACAAAGCCCTTCTAAAGCTGTTCCTCAAAGGAAGTTTTTATTTCTAGTAGAGAAATAAACCACACTTTTCTTGAACACTGTGCATCCAAAAGTAGAGCCATATACTCTGAAAGCCTTGACAGAAAGAATTACACTTGACTAAGAAAATCTATTCAAGAATAATATAAATATATATATAAATAATATATAATATAAATATATAAAATCTGTTCCTAAGTGTGTGGCATGAGTTTCTTAGTTCTTCATTTGTTGTTGTTTTCTTTTCTTTTTTTTTTTGTATTTTTAAAATACATAGAATTATTAAATAATCATCTGGGATGTTTCCATAGTGATTTGTTACAAGGACTTTCTGTTGAACCATGCATACTTCTGGTATTGATGCTTGAAGCATTAGGGATACAGTTTGTTAGGTTCAGCTTGCTGGACAGCATGAAGAATAAAGAAACCCTGCAATACAGCACAGGCAGAGTATGCATCAAAATCACAGAAAACAGCTACATTAGCCAGCAGGAAATGATGAAGTGAAGGTCAACTGAACAGGAGAAGCAAGAATATGTGTAAACAGAACACCAAAAGGTCTCAACTAAAAGGACCTGCTGTGACAGGAGGGACAAATACTATAGAAATTGGAATCTGTTATGTAAAAATAGGAGTTTGTTTTGATAGAAGTATTTATATAGAGGAAAGCATACATTATTGAATAGTGTAACAAAGCAAGACTAAAACATATGTTCTGATGTGAATTTTCAGCACTTAACAGCTATATTTGGGAGTGTTCTGTCTATGAACTTGAAAAAGTGCAGCACTGCCATGAAAGTAAATATGAATACAATGAGTTGTTTGGTAGCAATCATAAAACTCTTATATGTATTATCCCCACAAATAGCTTTTTTAATCATTTATATAATTAACACTGCATGATAGGCTCTATAGTGTTTTTTTTCATATATGGATATGACACTCTCCTTGTGACCAGCTTCATATCTGCACCCCAGATACATGTCAGAAAGTTTTCAGTGTCACCAGCAATCAGGAACTCTTCTGTATGCCCAGTCCTAGTGGTGGTAACTTTCAACCTGGCTTTTGCAACTCACATTCGGACCCAGTGGAGAAGAATGTGCATGAAAACTCTCATTTACTATTTAAATTAACACTTCACTTTTTTCAAATAAATCCCTGAATGTGCATTGTCAACAAATTCCTGCAGCCTTTTTTGCTTACATCCTTAGATAATGAATGCTTTATCACTACTCAGTTTAAATAATACTTTAATTAAGATAGATTAGGAGAATCTAAATATGAGCATATATTCATAGCATCCAAACAGACAATACAGTCACTAATGTTCATGGAACAGACAAGTAAAGGAAAGAAAAGCTATGCCTGGTGAATAAGTAGGATTATCGCTAGTTTCCAGAATGACTGCTGATTCTGTGGAAAGATATCTATAAATAGCTCTCTAAATATTTGCAGTACATATTGAAATCTAATGAGCATAACAACTAATATATGTTATATATTATATGCATGTGTTTATATATACGGATAACAGTTATTAGTATGAATTTAAATTGATTTATTCAGTGGCAATAACCCTAGCTAGTGGACAAAAGGAGAAGTAGATTGTGATTGTGTTTTGAAGCAAAGGTTTATAAAATGTACTGAAGCCAATACACCATTTAATTCTTGCAGGAAAAAAAAAAAAAAAAAACCTTCCAAGGAAGGAAACTCAGTTTATATTTATTTATATACTAATAAAACTGTTGTGTGAGGCTGGTGACCTCAGGTAATTCATTTTTAAATCTTTTTATTCAGGCTGTATCAATAGTAAAAATGCGATTGCCGAAATATGTTAGGAAGCATATTTTCAATCTACTCTCCCAGTGTTATAATCCCTTAGAAACTTAATTTTCCATTGATTCAGAGATGTGCCATCCTGGCTGATTTCATGTGACTTTTCTATAATCCAGTCACATACTCACTTTGCAGCTTTGTAGCCTTATATTTCACCAGTAGATTTTTCTGCAAACACAGAAAAAGAACAAAATACCCACCTTTTTGAGCGAGTTATTCTTCACATTGAAGTTATCTCGTTCATTATAAGGGTGATAGATTTTATAAAGCAAAGAAAATGTGAAAACTTCACGGAAACATTTAAAAGATCTTGGGGTAATGTATTATTAATGAGAAGTTCATCTAATATGTGAAGCAGAAGACAGCTATTTCATCCGTTTCAGTCTCCCAAATGAATGGGCCTAGTGCAATCCTAGTTAGGCAGTATGGTTAGTTAGATGGAAGTAACTTGCTTAATTGAGGCTTTAGCTGTCATTTTATAAAACTGAAAAGTATGCAACATTTATTTTTCATGTAAAATTTCAGTCTCTGCAATTTAGCAGGGTACTTTTTTCATTTTCTCTTTTTTATTCAGTATATTAATTATTCTTTTACTCTTTCTAGTGTACGTCCTTGTGTGCTTTGTCAAGTGGAAGTTGAATTTGGTAGAAATTTTCTTAGTACTATACAAAATTAGACAATAGTTTCTAAGATTCATATACTTTTGTGTTTCTATTATATCACGCTATCCTAGACAGATGCAGAGAAGCTCAGTTAGAAAATAAACCTGACAGCATTTGCAAAGAGCTTTGTAATATCTTTGTTCCAAAGGTGAATGCCATTGTCTCTTCATTTCACATACATAAAAATCTTCATTCATCACTTTGATCTACAACAAATATCTAGAATATCTACAGTGGCTTTCTTTCTGGTTTTAGTGTCTTCCAATACCAAATTTCTGAGAATGACTGGATGTAGAGTCTACAGGAGGAGTTATCAGAGTTCACGCTTGGGTTCTCACATAGGAGAAATATATACTATTATTTTTTCTTGCAGATGGTATTTTCTCTTCAGAAAAATAAGGCTTTATAGACTAAAAATGTGATTGTCCATCATTTGGTACCTGTGCTGTAACTATTTACATAGTGCAGAGAATCACAGAATTAGGCCTGCATGTAGAATCTGGAAAGGCAACTATTCCACACAGTAAGGAAACTAATTAAAACAAATATAATTCAAAAATAAAAAATAATGTTCATTTAGATTCAAACTGCAGATATCTCTACACAACCAATTTGTCTGTTTGAGGCTGGGAAACATGAGTTACCCTGAAAGGGCTCTGAAGAGTGCACAATGGGGAATTTGGGAAAAAGGATCAATTAAATAGCGCTAATCGACTCTTCACTCTCCCCGATGATAGCACTGGACTCACTTGCCAAGCAGATGTTGGAATTTATTTATCCCTAGATGCAATGAACACATACCCTAGCTGGACACATTCATCAGTTTTCAGGACTCTAAGTACAGAAGGTAGCAGTTCACTATTACCTTTTTGAGTTGTCGTGTTTTTTTATGAATGGTTTTGGTACATTAGCGTTTCAGTTCAGACCCAGGGGGGTTCTTCAGTTCACATGGTCAAGCCAGAACACTTCAGTTCACATGGTCAAGCAGCCTTGAAATGCACGAGCTGGGTTTTTTCAGATTAAATTAAACTGAGATGTGCTTCAACTGCAAACCATGAGCACTCCAGCAGCTAATGGGCATTCGGCCTACAGAACAAGACTACAGGTGCTGACAGTAAACTTCCCTAAAATGCGTATAGTCAGGATGCTATATCCTCAGCATGAACAAATAAACTTTGTAATACACTCCAGTTTATCTGCATACAGCCAAAGACAATTGGAGATACAGCCTCCAACTTCTTATCTAAAAATTGCCTTTTGATTAGATTTTTCCTCCAAACCTAGATTTGCTTTTAAATATATACATATATATATATATATATATATAGGAATTCACTGTATTTGTAGGAGAAATTAAAAGGCATCTACACTCATACCTATAACAAGGATGATTTTTGGTCGAGGTCTTGCAGGATCAAACACATCGTACTCCTCAATTAGCTCAGCAGTTTCAGAGAGGTCAGTGTCACTTTCTATAGAAAACTGATGGATTGGAGGGAGTCGGTCATACCGTCGGTATGGGAAGTTAGGATTATCAGGAATCACTGTAAAACAGTAAAATAAACTGGAAATGCTGAAAATATCTAGAAAAGTTAATTATGCATAGATGGGTAGATTCAAAAAAAAACAAAAAGAATTAACAAAGTTTAGCATTTTTATAATTAAAAAGTAATAAAATAACTACTGTTTCAATGTGTGCTATTACTGTATTAAATATTCCCTTCCTCTATTTAGCTGATTTGTTAAATTAGAACAACTAAGACTCAGTACTTTTTGGAGGTTCTTTAAATTTAAAAGTATTTCAGTTTTCATGTGAAAAGGGGTTGGCAGTTGTACAGTTCAGATAGCACCAGAGGAGTTATATTTAATAGCACAGGCTACATGTTGTACATTGAGATAGAATAGGACTCTTGCTAATTAGTTCAATGAAATGCTGGATGGTCAGGAAGAATAACTATGGCAACTGAAAGATAAGGTAATTATTCATTGTTAACATTACAAAAAATAATTACAGGTATTGATGTGACATATGCTTAGCTTCTATGAATCTTTTTATAAGAATTTTGCGTGTATATTATTTTAATAAATTTGTTCACAACTCCAATATAAGCTAGAAAAAAAGACTACCTTTAATATCACATCACCCATGAAGACCAACTAAGGATATGAGTGAAGTACATTAAGTCAACTTTACCCTTATCATTGTAAATGTTTTAGGTCAGACAAGGGAAATCATTCTATGTCATAATAAACATTTGCAGAGCAAACATCCATCATTAGGCTGCAAAATGATCACAATTTCCTCCCCTGCATACCATCCATTATGGGGGGAGAAAACAAAATGACAAAATCTAAGTGAACAGAACCCTTGTAATGGTGGAAGGAATAGCTTCCCATGTGTGGCATTGTGCATTTATGTACAGCATACTGGATGTGTATGTTTGGATGCTTGTAACTTCTTGCTTATGGAATACCATAATGAAGCATCATCTGCTATAGAAGTACGTGGAAATTAAATCAGTTAAATAAAATAAATCAATAGTGGAGGTAAGACTGTCCATATTACAGGAAGTGCATTCACTTTTACACTTAGTACATTACCATTCCTGAAAAAAGATCTCCTGGATTGTCCTCCATTGAGTGGAGGGAGGGTCCTCTTTTCTGGACTGACAAAAGTGTCCCATTTCACTTTTTCTGCCCCTCCAAGCTCTTTTACTTTCTGCAAACAGCTTTCCAAATATTCTATTGGGTCATCGGGTTTGTAACACATCAATCCATTCAACAGACTCTACAACATCAGATCAGAAATACAAACCATGAAGTTAAATAACAGGAAAACATAAACTCTTTTATTTGGATTTGATTTACATGGAGAAATGACATAGTCTATATTCAGAACCTCCAATTCAAGCCAATGTGTGAAACCTGCAAAAATACACACATGGTGATTTTGCATGAGCTAGAAAAGCCCCCGAAGTTTCACATTCTGTGTGTCCTATTAGATCAGTAAAATCTGTTTCTTCCTAAAAGACTAGTATGGTCACAGGGATCTTTACACTTCTGAGTCAACGTTCTCTGATCAACTGACCAGAAATTCATAGCCGTTAGAAATTCCCCCTTTTTTATTATTATTTCTCCCTTTTAGTGCTGATTATACACTCATTGCACCAATGAGCATCAGGAGGAGCCTGGAAGAAGCAATGCCAGGCCCTCTCTGGGTGCCTGGGAATTGATTTTCCTTGATGAAGTGATACCCAGGTCATCAGCTCACCGCTCCAAAGACAACTGCAGCCAACCTGTCCTTAGCTACGAGTGTGTTCCAGGGTGACAGCTTTTCCTTCGTGCTCTTGGCCATTCCTAATTTTGGTGCAAATAAGCAGAGGGCCATAGCTGATACTTGTAATAAACAGAAATAGCTGTGATTCATGACTTTATATTTTCCTTCAATTATTTGCTATTATCTGCTGTTAATTCAAATATTTCCAACAATGATACACACATAGGTATTGACAAGAATATAATTTATATAAATATGCCCTTACAGCAGCCAGAAACACATTTTTCTCTAAGATGTGCACCATTTTTCTTCAATTACCAGCACAAGCCTCATGCCTCTGTTGAAAAAGCAGTTGCCTGCATCTATTGTTAAACAATATATATTTCACATGCATTAGTACAACACCCATACGGCCCAAGCCCTGGCACTTTAAAACACACATAACAAATATTTTTGCTTCTGAAGAGCCCAGGACAGAAATACGTTTAGCTCTGTGCATTTTACATCCAGGTAATCAGCATCACCAGGACGGGTGATGCTGAGGGGGCTGAAACGCACCTTGGATAGGAGAGGAGCAATGAGTGGCCGTTAGCAGCGGGTAACTTGTATGAAGCCGAACAGAGCTTATCGAACAGCTCGGGATTTATTATTACTATTTTTTCTTTATTTTCTCTCGCACTTTATTTTCTTCTCGTCAGAATCGGGGGAACCAGAGGAGAGCAGCGCCCGTCCCGGCCGCGCGGACCCGTGAGTTGGCGCCCGCCCTCACACGGCGGCGCCTCGCGCTGCCCGAGGGGCGCGGCCGTTGCCACAGGTGGGGCCGGGCGGCGCGCGCGGCCGTTGGGGCAGCGCGGCCGTTGCGGGCAGCGCGGCCGTCACGCGGCGCCCGGTGCGGAGGCAGCGGCGCGCGCTGCCTGAGGGCGCTCCGCGGGGCTGCGCGTCCTTGCGGCCACCTTCACCGCGGCTCCCCGCCGCCGTCGTCCCCCGCGCAGCCCGCGGGGCGAACCGCGCGTCGCCTACCTCGAAGAGCTGCGGGATCTCCCTGCGGGCCAGGTACTCCTTGGCCTCGCCGGCGCTCATGCCGCCGGCCGGGGACGAGCCCCGCGCACCGCCGGCAGGCGCGGCGATGCAGTGCGGGCGGCTCGGCGAGCGTGCGAGCGAGCCGGGGCGGGGAGGAGGGCGGGCTGGCGGGCGGGCCGGCGGGAGCGCTGCCCGCCTCCCGTGCCCGCCGCGTGGCGGAGCGGGAGCGGAGCGGGCTCGGCGGCCGCGGGCTGGCGCTGCGCCGGCCTTGCGTGCCAAAGTTTGGGCGGCGTTTGCAGCTCGCTCCTGCTTTGGCGAGGCTATTTCGAGGCTTTGGAAAGCGAGGCGGTCTCGGCGCCTCGGGCCGGTGGAAGCCCCATCCGTGCTCGCCCTGGAGCTGTGAGAGGCCCTGCAAGCAGGGGCAGCTCTGTGGTCAGAACGGGTAGCTCAGGGCTTTGGCCGATCTGGTCCTGCAGACCTCCAAGGATGGAGATGCACCACTGTCCCGCACAGCCTGCTCCCGTGATGTGGTGTCTCCACAAAGAAAAAGGCTTTCTTTCCTTCCAGTCCCTCAGAGCTCTGTCACCTCGGTCCACCGTTGCAAAGAGCCTGGCCCCATCTTCTTGATGACCTCCTCGCAGGCATTAAATTGCTGCTGGTATGTCCCCCTTGAAGCCTTCTCAGGACTAAACAAATCCAGTTCCCCCCGCCTGTCCTCACAGGCAGGTGCTCCAGCCACCTTGGTGACAGTCCATGAACTTGCTCTGGTTTATCAGCATCCTTCCTTTCTGGGGAAGCCCCAGACTGGATTCAGGTATTCTAGGTGTGCTCTAAATGAGTGCCAGTGAGGGGCTATATGCTGAGATATTCTCTGGCATACTGGAAATCAGAGTAGATGATTTCACAGATCTTCATATTTTGCTTCATGTAACAAACTTAATGTTCTATCAGACTTTTTTTTTAATATCTTTCTAACAAAAACATCATTCATATAGTTTTACTGATGCAAACCATATAAGAAATTGGTTACATAAGTGCAAGCTGAACAGCTGCTTTCCACATCTCAGTATTCATCAGGCACTGGATGGATTTTCTCTGGAGTCTTGTAAGAAGCTTCTCCCTTTCATGCCTAGGTTTGTCTGTGAAGCAGCATCAGTTTCTTTCCCTCATATGCAGTGATGTTCCTTCTTTCTGAAGTTAACTGCCTCCTTTCCCTTCTGCCTTTCCTCCAGCCTTCCAGGAAAATATTGTCCTTTCTCTGGAAGAGGCTTCCAGTCCTTTTTCTTCCCTGACTTGATAAACTCGGTCCCCAGGGAAGAACGAGGAACTTCTTCAGGCAGATGGGACAGGAGGGTGGTTCAAGTGCTCAGACACCCAGTTGTTAGAGCAACTGATGCTCCTTTGCTGATGGCCTATTTTCCATTTCATCTGAAATATCTCTGAGAAGAAATTTGGATGAAACAGTTTAAGATCCTTTCCGGATCTATTATCTATACATCCAGTATAGACATCTAGTGGCGTTCAAGTAAAGCAAGCTGCAGTTGTATCACTAACTGGAATAGCCGGTATAACTAAGAAAGTCTTTAGGTTTTAATTATCATTTGTCTCCTGTCTTTTTCATCCTGTGATGAAATGCTGGCTGCAGCTTTAACCCTACTCTCTTGAATGAATGGAATGTGTCATACTAGGAAGAGAGATCTAAGGACATTTAGCTTTTTTTTTTTTTTTTTAATCTTTTTTAATTTATGCTAGGAAAGATCTAGCTAAACCTGCAGTCTCAAAAAAAATCCACTTACAGGCTTTCAGCATATATATTTATATATATTTAGCATTTATAGGTAAATTACTATCCCATCCAATGTCCTGGGTTGATAGGGGAAAAATATTCCTTTTCTTAATAGAGAAAAATACTTTTTCACATGCTTTCTGAGTTTTTTTTATATGTTCTGGCCTCTTCCCCGGGAATGTGAATTTTATTTTGTGTGTAAAGTCTTGTCTGATGTTTATTTATTTTACTATAACCACCCAGATATTTCACTCAGATTATGCTAACAAAAAATAAAAATTCTGACTGTTCTGACTGCTCATGCTTAAATAAAAATTCTGACTGCTATGAAAGAATTATCATCATGCATATCTGGGGTATTGCCTGAAAAAAAAGAAAAAGAATTATTTTGAGCCAATTTGAGTTTTGTTGCACAGAATGCAGTTCTGTGTTACAGAAACTACCACTTCAGAAAAAAATATTGCTGCTTAGAAAACCTGTCAGGCCATATGTATCTAGAAAGAACATTTTTGGATCTCATATCGTGGCACTTCTGAAGAAGAAGCTTGTGATGCCTTTGCCTTTGGCAAAGTCCGTGTATTGCAGGGATGTGTGGAGCAAGCAGGGTCACAGGCAGATGCCTCTAGCAGGCTCTACAGACTCTCAGCAGCAAAAGATTAAGGGTGCCTCAGTTAAATGGGCTTCCAAAGCTGGGCTATTTATCATCGCAGGTGCTTGGGTAGCTGGAAGGATGAAGGTTAGCTGGTTGTCCTTTAACATGATCTGATCAAGTGCATGGATGGAAATGAAATGGTCCTGCTGCCTTAGGAAATAACACTGTCCCCAAAATGCTGACGGAAATGGAAACATGGGTTTGAATCGAAGAGCGCTGCCTGGTCCTGGTTGTGCCCGGCTCTCTTCGTGCTGCTGCGAAGAGGCCGGCAGCGGGTTCCCCTCAGCGGTGCTACTACCACAGCTGCCTACCTGTCTTGGAGCAGAAAGTACAAAATTTTGCATCTACATGATAATTTAGCAGTTCTGTAATTTCATATTATGGGTTCCATACCCTAGGGCTGATTTCAGTATCATTCTCATTGGTTCTTCCACTAAAGGCTGTGAAGCTGAACTAAAAAGAAATTAGTATGCAGTTGGCAATAATCTGCCATTCTGTGTTTTTTCCCGAGTTAAACCAACTGTGTGGTATCCTTAGCCTTCAGTCTAATCTTCACTGTGTTTTCAAAAATCACAGCACTGTACTGGAGTCCTCTATATTTTTGTGTTTAAGTGCCCATTCAAGCCCCGGTGGCTGTGATTTTTCACATAAGCTGCTGCTCTGCTAGATGTCTGTATTAGATCAGAACTAATGTTCCTGGACTGAACACTGTAGATTCTGTAAGTAAAAAAAAAAATGTGCAACCTTTCTAATACAATATGCTGAGTGATAAATTTCTGATTCAGAACCAGCATGCATTTTAATGTAAACACACCACTTCTTTGCAGCCCTGCATTTTACCTAGTCCCTTAGCACGTTGTAAATTAATACAAGATTGATAAGATTTTTCCATTTTAAAGGGAAGCTTCTTTTGGATCTTTCTTGCTACAGCATATTTTAACCTGCTCTTTTCCCTTTCCCTGTCCCTTTCCCTTTCCCGATATCTAAAGAGGTTACGTAACTGACCTAAATCACTAATTAAAAAGTAGCAAAATTCTGCCTGGCAAAATCTAATTTCTGGATTTAATTTTTGCTTAATTCCAGAACTGCCATTTTATATAACTTTTGTGGACACCAAGAAATATAAATCCTGCAAGGGAAGAAAGGAGGTTGAATTAGTTAAAAATTTGAGAACATGTATTTCAATCTAAAGAGAAAAAAAATCAAAACAAAACACTGCTATGATCAGGTCACTCTTTAGCCTTCTTTTTAATAAGCTAAATAGATACAGTTTTTATTTTCTCCTTGTGATGTAATCATTCCTCTGACCCTTCCCTGAATCCTTTCCAGTCTCTCGATGGCTGCTTTAGCTATGGCATCAAGAAGGACACCGTGTTCCCAAAACGGTCTCACAGGTGCTGAGTCTTGATGATTCAGCTGCCCATAACATCATAGCAGTCCTGATTCTGTTGTGGATACTCTGATAGATTGAGTTTCTGCATTGGCCTCAGTGTTGCAGAGGGATTCATCCTTAGCTGGTTATCTGGCAGGTATGTTTTCCAATCTGCTGTTTTCCAATGTAGATTCCTCCACTCCATAAATCAACCTGTCTCCCTTATGCCTAGATATGTAACTTCATGTTTTTGCTTGCAGGCAGTTTACCAAGAATGTTGATTGCTTAGTACCAATGGAGCTGTCCCATTTGTTAACTACCACTGCCCCAATCTTTGTTATTTTCCAGTATTACCAGTGCCTTTTTAGAGGGGTAGATGATAAAACTGTTATATTGTAGATGTCCAAAATCCAGTTCCAATGGGTTTCCATTCCAAGCTAGAAATTAATGTAAGCAATATTTCCCATCTACACTTCAATTTTGAGAGCAGTCAATCAGCCACTAAATATATGTGCATTAATTTTAATTCATTGAAGTTGCTTAAACAAAATATCCAGCAACACTAAATAAATGCCTTTGAATCATATTTTTATCAACTAAAACAAGTATCAGTTTAGACTGACTAAAAGCTAGTGTTAATGAGCATTAATTCAATTTCATACAAGTCACACTCCTGGAGGCTCCTAGCAGCTTTTTTACTGAGATCTGTGTTAGATGGATAGACTATAATTCTCTAGGTCACCATATACTCCTTAAAAATACTTGTCTGACATATTTCCATAATGCAGGTATCTCAAAGATTGTTGGAGCCCACCGAATATCCTCTTCGAGATGCTTTAAAACTCTGATAGAAGGTACATAGATAAGCAGATTTACTCAGTTGTTTTTAGTATTTATAATGTTTGTTTGACTACAGTTGTAAAGTGCTTTGTCATCATACTATAATATAATTGCATTGCCTGAGTGTTTCTCTATATTCAGAAGAAAAATATTTACTAAAGGCTTCCAATCACTTTTGTTATATTTATGCAATCATATTCCAGTAGTATTGTTAGGATCCTGTTTTTTTTTTTCCTTCTATATAGAAAACTAGCTCTTTTTAATCCTACTGCTGTCTGAGCTTTTGAGTTTTGTTTCCCCTCTCATTTTTTTCCTACAATTCTTATTTTTATGTATCATTTATTACTTCTAGTGTTTTTATAGATCCTTTTCCCATTTTATACATCCCCTTTTTTAAGTTCAAACTGCATTTTAATCAATCTATGAGATATCATAGTGAGAAACACTATCTTTGATATCAAAGATAGTGTTTTGCCTATTTTGTCAGATTTTCTTAAATAATTCTCAATCGTGTACATTTCTCCTTAGCCCTCATCTGGCTCATAGTAATTAGATATTCTGTAAAAGTCCCGATACAGCCATTACACAACTTAAATCCAAAGTTACCACCTCTGAAAGTCCTTGAGCCTCACAGAGATGGGAGGCAGGGAGATCCTGCAGAAGTTTTCACTGCTCTTAACTCACTTCCCTGTCACTGCTGGTCCCTACTAGTGAGAAGACAGTGGGCTAGATGGACCTTCCATCTGAACTGGCATGGATTCTTGATGCCTTTCTCTCTTAGTTGATGTCACTTAAAAAGGAATTTTTCTCTCCAGCACGGTCTTTTTGTTCAACAAGTGCTTTTTGGGAGGATTGTTTTGCTTTCACTGTGTTTCAGTAATTGATTAAAAACACTCAAAGTCACTAGCTGTCTTCAGTGACTTTTCTTCCTAAAAATAATCTAACCATAGAGTTTACCATTCTAAACATGTGAACTATCCCCAGATAGATGCTGATAGTAGAGCAGTTTTATGATGCTTTTGTTTATTCTGTGATTTAGGGGACTCCATCTAACTAAGGCACTGCACCACCACCCCCAAAAAAACAATCAAAGAAACAAATGAACAAAAAACACAAAGAGTAATTAATAGTAAAGCAAAAAGTAATTAATAAAAGAAACTTGAACTGAATAATGATTTGCAGAGAGCAAGGGGTGGGAACAGAGAGAGAATTCAAGCACAGCTATTAGACTTCCTCTTGGAGATTTCAAGGAGTTTAAGATGATTAGAAAGTATGATCCTGCTACTTATCATTTGGGTTTTATTCGAGAAGGAACCAGTGCCTTAGAATGTTACTTCTATAAGCTGTTATTCATTCACACAGTGTAAACCTTCCCTTCTTCAACATCGCCTTGATACAAAGTGCAGCTCTTGAAAAGATGGTCTCTCGATTTTCCTCTTAAATAGGAAGCTAAATGAAGTGAAAGTAATGCCAGCTTTGAATATGAACTGCGTAGAAGAGTTTTATTACATAATTTGAGGGACTGCTCACGTCGAGAAGCCTGCAAACATTTCCTATATTTGTATCTTTTCAGGGGTACAACACTTTGTGATGTCAAGCCATGGAGAGATGGAGAGAGAGAGAGATGCAAGTTAGTCTGATACTTTTTTTTTTTTTTTTTTTTACCTGGCACTAGATTTTTTTTTTCCCAAGTATGAAAGGGCCCATAGGATATTTGCCATTACAGAGTTTAATTTCACTGTAATAAGAGAAAAATACTGTTACTAATTTGTCTGTACGTCAGCTACAAAAAAAGAGATAAGAAAAAAAATCTTTGTTTTGCATGAAGATATACAATAGCAAAATATATTTTTTATAACTGAGTTTGTGATTCACAATCGAATAACAATGCCAAGTGCTCTTGTTGGAAAGCAATCACCACAATAACTGTACGGTTCTGGTAAGAAATACACACTCACCTAATGCCAAATTTGTTGATTTGATTTTATTTTTTTCAGTATTCACCACAAAGAAGCAGTTGTCAAAATGCCTGTCAGCCACTGGTTTTTGTTGTTTCATTGCTGAAGTACCAACTTTCTTTAGAGCTAAAGCTTTGTTTGCTTTTCATATTTCATAATAAAGTAGAAAATGACCATTCAAACTCTTGTCTCTAAACCTGAGAAGGATGCAACATAGGAAGCTGTTGGTCACACATGTGAATTCTATTGTATGGGGCTTTTTTTTTTTCTTTGTGGAGAATTTTAATTTTGATTGAGTGCTTTCAAATGAGCCTAATAATTTGATAAAAATTAGAATATAGAATAAGGACAAGATGATGCCATTGCACTGGATGCATTGGGAGGTAGCATAAGAGTAGTTTGCAAATGTTTTAACCATAGAAATGTTCTCACTGAAAATCAAAATGCATCCTGTCTTTCTGCTGATGTACAAGTACATTGCCTGAATTTAGTCACCAACTTCAGTGAAAGCTTCCTTGCCGGTGTAACAAATGAGAATTGGACCAAACACCTGTTTTCAGTAGAAGATGACACCCTGCCAGATGGCTTATTAGCAAATATAACAGAACGGTTGATGAAACTGTCATATGATGGTTGAACTTGAACTCATATTCAACAAAGCATGGGTTGAAAACTTTTGGCTAAATGGGAGAAAACAAATTAGCCTGATATTGCTTAGAGCTTGATACAGAATAATGTTTTTTCATACTTGAAATTACTCATAATCATCAGCACTTTTTTAATCACCAAGACTCTCCCCCCCCCAATCCTGCTATCCAATAAATGTAAGCGGTTGTTCAGTGCAGAACAGAGCCTTTGGCTGAGTTTTATTAATATCTCTTCAGAGACGAAGAATTTTATTTTTTTTTTTCTGGAAAGCAAATGTACTCTGGCTGGGTTTTGAAGTCATGAAACAGTCATCAAGGAGTCAGGAACAACTTGTTAAGAGTAGCTATCTTCAGGAGAACTTCTTACAAAGTTTTGCTCCATTGTGAATTTATTAGTTGTCTCAGGAGGCAGGTTACTACAAAATTACACAGCTGTATAAAAGACAAGCTCTGTGGCTACAGCTTTCATCTTTATTCATAAATGTTGAAAAAGCATTATTTTTGCTGTCATGCGTATTTTAAAAAGTACTTGAGTTGAAGGTTTTTTCTTGTATTTTCTGGATCTTAGTGGGTTCCTAAAGTAAAGCCTGCCAGTGTCTTCTATTTCCTTTGATTCAAATTACCTTACAATACTGGAACAATCACTAGTATGTTCCTCGTCCCGATTTAAAATTATAAAAGCATTGCTGTCTGGAAGTTTGCAACCTTAAAAATGGCTTTCACGGGTCTCATACTACACTGGGACAATGAGAAACTATGTTGTTGTGGAATTCACCATGTATTTGGATACGTTGTATCCAATATATCACAAATTATTTTGTTACCGTAACACCAAGTACATATTTGTAAATACGCACATACATATATATATCTTTTTCCTTTGCTATACTAGGTATAAGACTGTATGGTTTGCATTTCTGTGTAATACAGGAATGAGTCTTTATCATTTTTACTGTTGCTATCTTGCGACCGAATTGGTACTATTTGGATATGAATATATGAATATTCAGAGATCCCTTAAAATGTTTTTCTATTTTCTACAGCTAAAACACCTTAATATTAATTTTGGACAGAACTTTAAAAATTGCCCCAAATTGTAGCTGATATATTTTTTTCTCTCTACAATTCATCTCCAATTAATTATACTCTACTACACTGCTTTAAGTTTTTATTCACCCAGTCTCTAGATCAGGGAAATGTGGAGAAAAATGTGTCCTGTAGAGCCAGACTGTACAGTTTCCCTATTTAACTTCTTCTATGGAAATTACTTCTTCTAGAGCAATTTCTCTAAGATATCACAGCATTCCAAGTTAGTTTCATGTCCTCTTGAAACCAGGAGGTTGCAAATCTCACTCTAAAAATTTTTAAATCTGAAATCATTGCAATCGACAAATAGAGTATACATTTCAGTATCTGACAGACACTAATAATAAATGATACATATATGTGTGTATATATCAAATTTAACATGAACATGCACTTAGAAGACTTAGAAATAATATGCACCTGACATGCATAAGTCCTGGCTCTTTTATTAAAAGCTTGGTTGAATGATTTGAGAGTTCTGAAAGAAAGATTTTTAGTTTTAACCCACTGAGTAATCCATTATCTGAAGGTCACATTCTCTAGACCAGGGAGCTTTAATCTGTTAAAAAATGAAGAGAGGATGTCACAAAAGCAGATTTAAGTCACCTCTGTAGTCTCTGAAATCCAAGACAAGGACATATTCAAATCTTTTGCCCTGGGCTGTGCTATATGAGTCTCTGGGCCACCAAAATGTAGGGACTGTTTGGCACTTTCATTGACTCTGGATTTATTACTTTTCATTAGGGTGGAGAGGTGCAAACCCCCTAAAATTACCAGATAGAAGGTTGTACAAAATTTGGACAGGCAGTAGACTCTAATGCTTTAAATCTTTATTTTGTACTCACACAGTATTTATTTATTGTTATTTTTATTGTTATTAATCTGGTTTTGTTCCCAAGAGCAAGACAACTGTTTTTTTTTTTTCTCAGAGTTTATCCTAAAGTGAGAGAATTTTTATTTGACAAAGTACTTGATAAATATTAGAGAGTTAAAATGTGATTTTTCAAAGGTGATATTCACTAAAAAGATAATTCTGCAAATGTATCCATTAAGGCATTGACTAGTTGAAACTGCTTGACTAAGTGATGTCTCTTTTTTTCCATATAAAAGTCACTCATCTTGAATGAACATGTACATTTTAATGTCTGTCTTATAAATGCGAAAGGTTGTTAACTGCACTAAATGTAGCTTTTACATTTTCTTATGACACATTCATCAGTGAAACAATTAGTTCAGGTCAAGAGAGGTCAGATACATAGAATTAACAGGCACATACTAAATATGTGAGTAATTCCTGCTATCAGTATGATGGGGGGAAAAAAAGGACTTTGGATTTTTTAAATTCATAAGACGGTTGCAGAATAGTATAGAAAGACTTTCATAAATTTCATAACTGAATTCATTCTGCTCTCAGTGGTTTTCTTGAGATGGACAATATCTTAATCAATTTTAGGCCGCAGTTTTCTTTTTTAAAGAAAAAAAAAATATTTGGAGAATTGCCTAGCCCCCACATAATTTTTCTGCTGAATGTATTATCTGGTTTCATCTAGATTTTCTGCTAAGTAATAGCCCATTTAATTTTTTAAATTAAATTTTGCCTTGCATGAAGTGCCAGTCCTTTACTGGTGTAAAGGCTGCTTACTGAGAAGGAAATTTCATTGAGATTGCATTTTTATAAATCATAGCAAAATCTGGCTCTGACACATTATGATTTCAATTTATGAGGTCATTTCAGCATTTTTACTTGGGAACAGTCTCCAATAGAAATGCTTAAAGAAACAGGTACTTTTAATTCTCCCAAAATAATAGGCACCCTGAAGTTAGCGTATGATGCAGGATCCTCCCTGCTTAGTTCAGCCTGAGCACTTCCCACCATCTGTGACAGCTTTTAGTTTTCTGGTCAGTGTAGCTAGAGAGGCTGTACACAGGTCGAATGGTCAGGGATATTATTAAGGATTGCTTGTCCTATATTACTTTGATTCACAGCCTAAAGGCTACTCGGAAAGGCAAAAGTTGGCATTGGTGTAAAAATATTTTTGAGTATTTTGATATTTTCTACTCCATGACTCTTGAGAAAACAAAAATAATCTTAAACATTTACATTATTTTTATGTTAAATCATTTCTTATGTTGAGAACATTTCCTTAAATCTCTTAACTTGCACTTTCTCAAGTGCAATTTTTCACTAATCAGTTCTAACAAAATTTTGGTGCTCATCACAGTGATCTATGTAACCTTTCCTGACAACTGAGTGGAACCACAGAGTTTATCTGCTGTTCAAATATTTAATCAACATCATTGTATTTGGTGAATGAGTAACCTCTTTTAATGGTGACTCAGTTTTCACTGTATATCTTATTTCTAATAAAATGTTCATTATATTAAATCTTTCTTCCAGATACTGTTGACTTGCCCTCAGGCTTTAGTTTTTATGTTTGTTATCAGTAATTTTCAGAATGTTGTGTTTTTTTTCTCACATAGCATGGATGGACTAAAAAAAATCCCGTTTGCAAATGAAGAAAATGAGTTGGAAGACAACAGCATATATTTAGATTGCAGGCTATAGGGTAAGGTAAGAATAGACAAGATATCTCTATAAATGGTTTGGCAACAGGTTTTCCATCAGTAATGAGATCTGATACTTAATTTAATGAGCAAAACTGTTTAGTATTGGGAGGTCTTTTCCTGGGATAGTCAAATACTTAGCATATTTTGAGCACATGACATTATCATACAGGTGTCAGACTAGTAATGGAATAAAAATTCTGACTTTTTATTGATTCTAAAATGTGATGCACTAGCTATAATTCAAGTGATACTTGAAATAAAGAGTAAAACTATGATACTGAACTTAGCTTTGCTTAGGGCAGTGTAATTAAGATACTTATTTCTAATTAGAAAGCCAATTATTTCCCTACTTGCAAATAATACAATATAATATTAATGGAAAAATACAATGAAGAGGGTAATTTAGAAAAGATAGAGGTGTTCTTTTACTGCTGTGTTTTTTTTCATTAATTAGACTGTTTCAAGAAACGTTTTCAGTGTCGTTTTCTCTTGAGAAAAATACTGATCCATTCAAAGGAAATGTGCTATACATTCATATTTGATGACAGACACTATATCTAACAAAACATATATACAAGTCGCCATTATTTTTTATTTATTTTATATCATTGTTGGAACGGTTTGTAACCTTACATGTTCTGAACATGAACCACGGCATTATTACACAATTCAACATTCGGAAACAACGTGCCTGGTGATATGCTAGAGATTTGCGTCATTAATTACAGAACAGAACTGATGATGAGGTGGATGGTTGAATTAATTAAGAACAAATGTCAACTGAACATCATTTTAGACATCGAGTTTTTCTGCCTGTGTTCTATTCTGACCTCAAATGGTGCTGCAAAAAGTTATCTCTATAATTCATTGTGCAAATACTAGTTTGACAATTTGATTAAAACCTAGAAGCAAGCAACGTAATTTTAGGGATGAACCAAAGCACAAGTTTTATTGCATTTAATCAGCATTCAAAAGAATCTATTAAAGCAGAGTCTAGTTTCTCATAGTATTAGAAACTAGACTTTTTTCAAGCTTTTTTCCTTTGGAAGTTCTGAAGCTTACTGATTTCTGAAGTTCTGAAGCTTACTTACTTATTACACTGTCCATAGCATACTTTTGCTCACTTGTACTTAGCTGTTGTAAATCTTTCAGAAGCACATTCTGTAGCCAAGCCATTCTTCTAAATAAAAATAAAGCAAAAAAAATGATAAAATCAATTAATATTGTGGGTTCTCTAACCTCTATAATTGAAGAAATTAAAACAAATCTGTATTTTTAGTGTAATAATACACTGATTGATTTTGATGATTCCTTAAGAAATCAGCTTTTTTGTCTTATTTCATTGCAAGTGTTCTTTTTCATTTTTCTTCTAGAAGTGTAATAAGCAAGACAAAGGTATTTATCTTATTTCTACAGTAAAGTTTGCAGGCTGTGTCTATAATGCTGATGAAAACAGAAGAAGAAACAGGACCAAGTATACACTGAAAAGAAGGGCATACACTATGGTATATACAGCTAGTTTAATGAAGATTAATAACAATAAAATAAAAGCATTTAACTAGTATTTTTGTTATAGAAAAAAAGTTTGGATCAGAAAATATCAACTAAATCTTTCTTGTCTTACAATCTAAGTGTGTGGTTACGTATGAGATAACTACCTTTTCTGGAAGGAGGACTGGGCTTGTTTGCTCCATGCTGGGATAAGAGCTGAAACTGCCAGATGGCTTCAAGAGGGCAATTTCTAGAGCGTTTAGATTAGAGCAGGATTAGGGTCTGAGCAACCTGCTGGAGGAGGAAAGAATCTGGAAGTGCACCAAGAAGTACACCAATGCGAACGCCAGCTGCAGCTACAGCAGCTTTGTAAATAGTTGTTTTAATTACAAATGATTTGGGTGTTCTTTCTAATTACTCAGCATGAGGTACAAGAAACATGGTGGCACCGGTCAAGCTAAAGAGACTCACAGCATGACAAAAATTGTAATTAGCATGAAGACAAAGTAGAACTAAGAAACAGAATAATGGAGTTTAATTTTTAGACAAAAATTCTGTATAGGAGTGGAAGCATACACTAGAGAAGTGTCTGTGGGGAATAAAAATAATAATAAAAAAAATGAAAGCGAAGTGTTTGGTACTGTCTTATTGAGAAAAAATAAGATGTGATGCCATCCCCAGGAATAACACTTCAGATGTGGGGACACTTGTGAGTGTCGATTGAATACTAAAGCCTATGAAAGATTGCTACTGTAAAGAAAAAGATTGATTTTGATCTTAAAATAAAAGCCAGAAGTAGAAGGAATAGGTCCATTACAAAGTACACCGAAACAGGCTAAAGGAATCTAGCAGGCAAAACACAGACGGTAAAATAGTGAAGTGTGTTCCGTAAAGACTAGCACATAAATCAGAGGGAATAATAGCCCTTCTTTTGGAGTGTTGCAAGGGGCTTGCGAAACAGAGCTTTGCTCTGACCGGTGCTGCCTGTACCCTGGAAAGGTGTCAAAATGACCTGAATGGTTATAATAAAATCCTAATGCCTCCAGCGTGAGTGCAGATGATCCAAATACTGCTCACGTGCTGCAGCAGACAGCACAGGACACAAGACTGATGAACGTGCAGCTATGCTTTTACACCAGCCAGTAAAACCCATGTGAAATAGCAGCAATATTGACAAGGCACGTGTGCTGAAAACTGTTCTGATATCTCAGAAACCTTGTGTTTAAAATGTCTCACCCCTACAAGTTATATTCCATGTAAAAATAACTTGCTACAGTTCATAATTGCTCAGCACAAACAGCAGATGTCTATTTGTGGAGTCCAACTTAACAGCTAATCTGTTTACATTGTTCCAATGCTACATGATGGATATTGTGGTTTTTTTCCATTTCTGTTTTTCTTATGTAGTAAATCATACATAATAACTTTAAAAGAACAATATTTAAACTATAAATTCAAGTATTCCAGAGAAGGCCAAAATTTAACATTGCTTGTTTTAAAAACTAGAAGATCCAGGTGCTTTGAGGTGCATAGTTCTGCAGCAGTTTTGAAGTCTGAAAAAAAAAAAAGTTAATTACTCAACATGTCATTGTCCCCCTGTACTTGGTGCTGAGGAGGCTCCATCTCAGATACTGTGTTCAGTTTTGGGCCCCTCACTACAAGACAGACATGGAGGTGCTGGTGCATGTTCAAAGAGGGGGGATGAAGCTGGTGAAGGGGCTGGAACACAGACCTTCCGAGGAACGGCTGAGGGAGCTGGGGTTATTTAGTCTGGAGGAGGCTCAGGGGAGACCTTATTGCTCTCTACCACTACCTGGAAGGACGTTGTAGTGAGGTGGAGGTCAATCTCTTCTCCAGAATAACTACCAACAGGACAACAGGAAATGGCCTCGATTTCTGACAGAGAAGGTTCAGGTTAGATATTGGGAAAAATTCCTATGTGGAAAGAATAGCCAAGCATTGGAACAGGCTGCCCAGAGAAGTGGTGGAGTCACTGTCCCTGGCAGTGTTCAAGAAATGTGTAGATGAGGAAGCGGTTTGACTCAATGATCTTGAAGGTCTTTTCCAACCGTAATGATTCTATGATCCACATATGAACCTCCCTGCGCAAGTCATTTCTGGTGACAAATATCTGGAGCAGGAGGAGCCTGTGGTGGCTCAGAAGACTTTGCATCTTCCCATCGCTATGAGAAAGCATCAGGCAACTGAGCAGAGGTGTTGATACGATGGATTAGTGTAAGCAAGACTCACAACAAGAGGATCAGTAGATGGGAGTAAGTAACTGAGTAGCCAATCATCCATTCTTGAGGAATGTGCCACATGCGGGCAATGGGGCATTTTTTGAGAAATGACCTACTTTCTGCCACGTCCCTCCCCATACGCCCCCTTTCACTTTCCGCCCGTGCCAAGAGCGCCAGGAAGCGCTGGCGGTGGCCGCGCCGCTCGGCCCGGCCCCCGCAGGAGCTCCAGCAAAGCGCGACCCGGGCACGGCCCTGGCGCCGCAGGCCGCGCCGCCCGCCGCGCCTCAGCGCCCGCCCCGCGGCGGGGAGGCGGCGCGGAGCATGCGCGGAGCCCGCTCCTCCGCACGGCCCTTCCGGAGCGGCCGGCGGAGGCGGGTTGACATGGTGGCCGCGGCGCCCGCTGCCCGCTGGGTCCGCGCCGCAGTCCTGGCGCTGCTCGTGGGCTGCTGCGGCGCGGCCCTCGCCGGCGGCCTCCAGGTACGGGGCTGGGGATGCGGCCCGCGCAGAACCCCCTCCGGGCCGCGGCTCGCGAGCTGCTTCCTCCCCCGCAGCGGGAGGGAGCGGGCGGCGCGGCGCGGCCCGGCCCGACCCCCGGTAACGCCCAGGGGGCGGTGGGCGGCGGGCGTTACGCGCCGGAGTGCGGAGCGGGGGCCCAGGCGCTGCGTCCCAGCTGTGCGAAACCAAACGCGCTCGTTAAGCGTCCTGGCAGGCTCCCAACTTGAAGTGGTTGTTAACGAAACTGACTTGTTACTTGCAGTCATCCAAGTCAAGGGGTCCCCTCCTCTGCAGCCCCCTTGGGTGAACGGTAGCCCCTGATTTTGCAGCACGAATGCTCTGTGCAATCTCCTTCCATTTACAGTGTATTAAAATAGCAGATTCACTTAGCTTATGTGATGCTAGAAAGGCAAAGGGAGCAATGGAAGTAGAAATTCATCCAAACCTCATTTATGGATAAGGGAAAAATGGTGGGTCAGGAAGTCTTTTTATTGTATTTTTGGAGTTCCCCCTGGAACAGAGCATTGTGGGGGCTCTATGTTTTTATGAAGCTGAAAGTGACCGATTGCTTTTTTTTCTCCTGTGTCCTTTTGCAAGTTTCAGGGATTTGGAATGGTTAACTTACACTGAGAAAGAGACTGAGTCTAACTTCAGAATATATATGAGGCCAAACTCTGACAACCAGTTGGAGATAAAGTGTAAATGTGAAGATTCTGTTTGAAGTTAATAGTATTCAGATATTGTCACCAATGTCTTCCATTTCTCCTGATCGCTGGATGTAGTCCTGGTGTTTCACTAAACTAGCTTAGTGCTTGACCTTGTACATCCACCGGTGGTGGTAAAGCTGGGATGGCTCAAAATAACTAGGATGCACAGATGAAATGTGCTCAGTGGAGTAAGGAAAACTCCCTGTCTTGAAGCTTTTGTAGGGTTTATGAGCTTTAAGATTTGTTAAAGGCACAAATGTCCATTGAAAGGTGTGTTTCGTAAAGACAACAGAATTATAGGTGGTCATTTCTTTGTTCCCTAGTACAAAATGTCTAATATTTTCTCTGTCTTTCAGGATCAAGCAGAACAGTTCTTTAGAAGCGGCCATACAAATAACTGGGCAGTTTTGGTAAGTGTGGTCCAGTTTGCGTTCTTCAGTTTATGTTTCCATCTTTTGATCATGCACTGCAGACACTCAAGAATCCTCGTCACGTGGCAGAAATTCAAAGATGATGGCTCAGAAGCAAATACTGTTTTTTGAAATTATCTCTTCCAGTTTGATACACTGTGTTGAAATTATTGTCTCAGTATAACTACAGTCAGGCACTGAGAATGGTCAGATATGTAGCAAGATTCATAAAACAAGAGTTCTTAAAGCATTAAAACAGGGAGATTATCATACTGTGTGGTGAATGTGACTATAATGTCAAAGAGAAATGTTGTCCTTTGACCAGATAGTATGTTCTTATTAAATTTGCTGTGTTGTGACATGAGCCTTAGAATAAAACAAATTCAGGTAATAATGTGTGGATCAATTGTTCTTTTCCTAATTTCTTTTTTATTTGTCTTGAATCTTTTATTAGCTTTGAATCGTGCTACACAATTAGTTCTTAATGACAATTCAGGTCTTGGTGACTAATTTTTTTCAGAACACATTGTAATTACTTAGTAGCAGATACTTGCTTTCCAGAGACTGAAGCTGAACAATCTAAAAGCGAAGTGAATAGCAATGAATTAAATTAGAAGGAGAAATTTCTATGCTCTACAATGTACAAACTTAAATGTACAAAGCATTACAACATTAAGTACCTTTCCTACCTTTTCCTAAGTACTGTTTCCTTTTAATACATATTGATTCTTTTAATACATAGTGATGTTTTTATGAGCATACTTATAAGCTCACAAGGAGAGTAGAAAATTGGGTCGGTGGAATTTTACCTTCTGCTTCAACAGATTCTCTTCTTTTATTTATGTGTGTGTGTGTGTGTGTGTATATATATATAATATACATATTATGTGTGTGTATATCTATATACACACATGCACACATTCGTCTATTAAGAAATTCAGTATTCAACTTCATGACAATAGGTAGTAATTTTTTTAATGAAGAAAATAGAGTTTTACAATTTCCATGCAGTTCAGGCCTGGGATAACTGTGCAAAACCTCATTAGGAATTTGGATTAATTTGCTGGACCATGCATACCTATACATAAAGCATTGATTTGTTTTCCACCCCAACATAAGGGAGGTGATAGAGAAAAGAGTCAAAGGGTAATGTCTTAGAATGTTGCAACTTGGTTTGCCAGAATTGGTTTTCAAAGCTCTAAATCTCACGGAAAGACAAGTGTTCTTGTGGACTGATTCCTTGGACTTTTTATAATTTCTAACTGAAGCAATAACTGAGGGTGAAGGGGGATTCTTTCAGGTAGAATTTTGCTCGTCATTTAAGCTATTCTTTGCATTTTATGAAAAAGGCTTAGAGTAAAAGATGTATATAGTACTCTACTAAGCTTACTTAAAGATATTCCTGTTTAAATAAAGTTGCATATTTACAGCTGAAAAATAAAATCAAAAAAGGTATCTTAAATGTCATGTTTTCTCCCACTTCTGTTTTTGTGTCTTTAAATTGGCCTCTGCTAAAATGCCTCTTCATCTGCTTGAAAGACTGGTAAAACAGCAGGAAACTAAATGTCTGCAGAGCAGAGTTGCTGTTCTTGGTGCAGAAAAACACCAAGCAGTGAACTGAATGTAAGTGCAGGGGCTCTGGAAAGGCTAGTACAGAACCACCCCAGCTGCCCCTGGAGATCCCCAACCCCTTCACCTTGTTGGAATAGTGGCATCCAGACTCTCTTTTTTTTGAGAGAGAATTTATATTCAGATGTTGGTTAGAGCTTACTTAGCTCTTTATTGCATTTAAGGACTCAAATGTAAAGCATCCTCAGTATAGGCTCCCCTGTGCGTAGCTTCTGCATGAACTCACGTACATCTTCATGCAAGAATGCTCCCAAAATGGGTTTGTTGAGATGAAAACTTTATTATTTTTTAAATTTGAGATGAAAAAAAATTAGCTTATCTACATACTATTGCTGCATTATTCCCCAAGTGCCACTTTCTATACTTAGTTGGTTTTTATGGTAGTTCTCTTCATGATTCAGTATGTTAAGAACTTTTTTTTAACATTTATTTTCAGGATTTATTACCACGGTACAGCAAAGGTTTGTATAACTTAACTCATGAGTTTTTTAGTGTTGTTAGGTTCTTTCTGACTTGTTACTAGTTAGTTGCTCTTACATGCATCACAAAGTACTGATTACTGACAGTCCAATTTGTATCTTTTACACTGCTTAATATGCATTTATTTTTTCTCAACGTTCAAGGTGTGTACATCTCGATTCTGGTTTAATTACCGTCACGTGGCAAATACTCTTTCAGTGTACAGAAGTGTCAAGAGACTGGGCATTCCTGATAGGTGAGAAAATCTTGGTGAATAGTGGTGCTTGCAAATGTAAAGTTCTCTTGTTGTCTGAAATGGTATAAAATTATAGCTCGTCTCGTATAACAAGATAAAAGTAAAGGGTGAGGATGTGATCACATCAGTATATTGAAAAGTCTGTAATATTATTGGAAATTATTCAAGACGAAAAGGGACAAGTTATATCATGAAACTTCTAGTTGGAATAGAGTGATTAAAATTGTAGAGCTGCCTGACCTCTAAATTGTATCACTTAATAAAATTGGTAAAAATATAATATGAAAATTGGTAAATGCATTCTGAAGGGACACTATTACTCCAACATAGAGCTTTTATTGTACTGTAATTTCCTTTCAGTGTGGAGATGGTAGCAACTCTGTAGTTAAAATGTAAGATTTCCATGCCCTTAACTGGGGCATGTTGAAACTTCAACAGTTTTAGTTTAAATTAAGCAGCTTTTACATATTGAAAAGAGCCTTGAAAAATCCATTTTACTTGACATTTTTTAAGAGAAGTCGGGTGCTTTGTCCATCCATGCAAATTGTGCTTCCCTAGCTATACCCTAGCACAATGGTTAAAATATTATTCTTCCTCTGTCAGCAGGGTTAGGAAGATTAATATATTGGCCTGAGATGTCTTTATAGTAGTGTTGCTACTAGGGGCTTTTTGTGGGGATATAATTACTACTTGCATAAAAACTGTGAAAAGAAATTATACTAGTTCCCTGATAGTATTCCCAGCATGTCTAGGCAAAGAGGTAGAAGTCACTAGAAGAGTTACTTCTGTCTGTTCTTGAAAATTTTGGGACTGTAAATCCAAGCAAACATAGTGCCTAGGCCCTGTAGGGCATCTAACTTTCCTCTTATATACCACAAGTGAAGTTCTTTTACTAGTTCTATGCTTAGTTGAGGACTTTTGTCTTCCCTACATCTGTCTTCCTTCACCGTCAGGGTGAAAATGTGGCAGTTTTGGAAACACTGCAAAAATTATAAAGTAGATGGAAGTTTCTGTTGTTTAGCCACATGGTCGTTATCCATACCCAAGGATTTGGAAATGGTTCTCAAAAAAAGGCATGACCTTTAGACTAAGAAAAGAATGAGATATTGGAGGAGACCTAGGAAGATAGATAGTTAATTTCTTTCTCTCTCTGGCAGTTTTCACATGGATTTTAGTTGGTTTATCCCCATTAACATTGGAAAAACTTCTTTTGCTTAGTTTTCTTTTTCTTCTCTTTTGCTGCAAAACTTAATTAAAAATGTTGCTAAAATTAAAAAAATAATGACATTACCTCTTAAAATATCATTGTTCTCTCTTTTTTTGTGAGGGAAAGTTTATGGACAGAACAGTGTTAGTCTAGTGTTTTAATTTGTCATCTAACAATAAAATTCAGGCGAAACTGCTTTCTGGTGTTACAGTTGCTCCGGTTTATCGCGTGGGCACCATTTTCCAATTTGTAAGAGGAAAGTTTTGGAGAACCAAAATGATCCGAGACATTTCTTTGGATTGCTGGAATCATTATCCAATATAAGTGTCATGTTAAGGGAATAGCAGTAATGTAATACACAATGGGATTACTTTTGTTTCACAATTAAGCTACAAGTTAACACTTCTGGGTTTGTTGTTGTTGTTGTTTTCTGTTTATTGAGTGTATGGACAGTTTGTTCAGTTTCACACATGGTTCTGTTTGTCCATGGGGTGTTTCACTGGCTTTTAAGAACACCACTTGGTGTTCATAAAACTGCACGTTATGTTTGCCTGTTGGTACTACTAGCCTGCAGAGCTTTTCTCAGAGCAATGTGCAACTGTGCAATTTGCTTCTTTCCTTTCTTCCCTTTTTTTAAGAGACTGTCACATAGTCCTTGAAAATAGCGATAAACTGTGTGACTAGTGATGGCTAGTGGGACATAGTTTGGAATATATATTTTTTGAGTGTAATGTATAAAATAGATATGCACAAGACTACCTGTAGTAGACATTTGCTTTATTTTTCACTTACTTTTTGGCACATGCTTCCAGCTAATTTCCTTTCAATAATGCTCCTGTTTAAATGTGTCCTGGTATGCATATGCAGGGGAAGAAAACTTATTCTTTTCTGTCACTGCCCACCTTTGTCTTCTTTCATTAGAGCTTTATACTTATTTCATTATTTAATTCCTATTGAAATCAATTTCTTTGATTATTTTGAGACTCTGCCTGTGTTATGTGGAGAACACTTGTGTCTGTGCAGCCCGGGCATGTCAGCTCGTAGCAAACAACACTGTGACTCTTGCAGTGCTCAGGCGGACGCACGGGGCAGTCTGCGATGGCACCGACAGGGCAGGTCACAGGCTGATTTTTAACTGTGTGCCATGCGGGTCAGGAACAGAACAGAGCTTTGCTTCTATCAGCATTGTTTGGGACTGTATTAAGATCTCTCAGTCCAGGAGAAACTGTATCAAAGAATGAATAATCTTAGAAAAGGACTAACTTTGCCAGGATCCGGACACATTTTTTTTTTCTAATGTTGAAGGTCTCCAATCTATTACATGTTATTACATATTTTGACCCTACACTGACCCTGTGAAATATGGATCTTGGCTGCATACAAGCTAGGACAGCTTTATAATGTCAGTCCCCTGAGTGCTCAGTGTTTTTTCTTGGTTCTTAGAAGAAAACTAAGCAAAGTATCACCTACAGTGATGGGAATCTTCTTAAAGTTGCACACTATTGTTTTATGGGACATTTTTGTTAGATGTATTGGATATGTATTGGTGGACATGTGAAAATAAAATGTCTGAAATAGTTTTGTCCTATTTTTTGTAGTCATATTGTGTTGATGCTGGCAGATGATATGGCATGTAATCCCCGAAATCCCAAACCAGCTACTGTGTTTAGTCATAAAAACATGGAACTAAATGTTTATGGAGATGATGTGGAAGTGGATTACCGAAGCTATGAGGTGACTGCCTTAATTAAATAACTGTTTTTTTTGTTGTTAGTTTTGTTGTAATGTTTCATAAAATCTATGCTGATTGAGAAAGTCTTTCCATTCTTACTACTGGATTTGGGCTGGGCTTTTAGTATTGCATGGTAGGTTTAAAACATAGTATTGGATTTGAATTTAAAATGTAGTATTCTGTTGTAATCACTAGAAAAGTTCTGTTGCGTGTTGGCTATTTTAAAGAATGGAATATCCACAATTGTTTTGAAAATATATGAAACTCCTTTTGTATACTAGGAATGTAGAGATCTTATTGAACTTCCTCTTCTTGCGAAGAGAGAGATAGGTGGTTAGTGTCTCATCTTGCAAACGCACCACAGTTAAATTTTCAGCATGGAAGCAAAATGTTTAAGAGGGAAGTCTGCTTGCATTTTAAGCATATGCTTTTATCAGTATGAAAAACAAGGCTCCTCCTACTTATTATTGTAAAATATTAATACAGAGCAATAATCACTGTATTTTTATTACTTTTTTTGTTGTTTAACACTACTTCAAAGAGACCATTCCTTTACCAGGTGATCTTAAATTGGACAATGCTCACATGGTTTAGTAGAGATATATAATTATTGATCAAGCAAATGAAGGTTTATAGGAGCATATTTCCTTAACTAGTAGATGTCTTTGTTTTATTTTTGATGCTTTATATAAAAAGTGAAGATGTAACAGAGAAATAGATATCTTTTTATCTTCTTTTTTTTTTTTTTTTTTTCTCCTTGGGACATGAATTTTCTGCTAGCATTTTTTGACCTGTATACATCTGCATGAAGAGCAAGTGGCGTTTCATAGAATGTTTTACAGTCACTATCCAGATGATCTGGTCAGTCAAAGACTTAAGTAGTGGAAATTGATTTTGTTTTTTCTTTTCTAAGTTGCAAAAGGAATCTGAAGTTTATTTTGCCATGGAAATAAATGCACACTAATTTTGGAGCATTTTGTGAATACAAAAGGAGCTGTGGTAAACAAAGCAATATACATTGGCAGGTTTTCAGATCAATCAAGATGTGTTTAGAAATTATAATGGTGGTAGACTTAACCTGATATAATAAAGCAACAGTCTTGTGTTGCTTGTGTTGCGATAAAATAAAAGGTACTGTTTGTTCATGAGCCTTATTGGACCTTCAACAGAAAACTTACATCGATGCAGTTGTACTATCCAATAGTTCATCTAACAAGATGCAATGTGTTTTATTGTTCTACTATTTATTTTATGGAGCCTAGCCTAGATTAGTTGATCAATATTTTTATATTTATGCTTCAATTTAAAGGTTACTGTGGAAAATTTCTTGCGTGTATTAACAGGAAGAATTCCACCAAGCACACCTCGATCTAAACGTCTTCTTTCTGATGACAGAAGCAATATTCTGATATATATGACAGGTAATTACAGGTTTGTGTATAAAATTTTTTGCTTTTTGTTGTTCAGTAGGATGGGGCTATTTGAAAGCATGAATCCTATCAGGAGTCCAAATAAACAAACAGACAAAGGAAGGAGGGTGAATGATTTCATTGTTGTTTGTTTAGCGTGTCACATAGTAATCAAGAAAACAAGGCTTAGCAAAGATAGTTTCCAGTCTAAATGATTCACACAGACTGTTCTTTCTATTGTAATATATATTTTTTTGTTGGGGTCCCTTCACTAGCACTTCACTAACTTGTGTTCCCTCCTCTGTTTGCTCTCTTCCCCCTTTTTTATCAGGTCATGGTGGAAATGGTTTCCTCAAATTTCAAGATTCTGAAGAAATCACAAATGTAGAACTTGCTGATGCCTTTGAACAAATGTGGCAAAAAAGAAGGTAAGAAAAATGTGTTATTTACAGAGTGAATAATCTATTTTATGAGCATGTGAAGTCTAGCTGGTAAGTCACTGGTGCTTAGTTAGATGCAAAGTATATATATATATATATTTGCAGTCTAAAGAAAGGCGAGTAAGAAGGCTGTTTTTTTTTTTTCAGGTACAATGAATTGTTGTTTATTATCGATACTTGTCAAGGAGCATCCATGTATGAACGATTTTATTCACCAAATATAATAGCTTTGGCTAGCAGCCAAGTAGGAGAAGACTCTTTATCAGTAAGTAATTTTTTGTGATCCTGAAAATGGTTTTCAGAATCCCCCTGTGAGTTAAAAGCACAGGTCCTATTGACTTTTAAATAAAAGTTTCCTTTCTAGTTGCTGAATGTCATATATTTAGATTAGAGTCTACAAAACTCATAAGTTTTATTTTCCCTGCTGCTTTGTTGGGCTGTCCCAGAGAACCAGGCTAGTTATTTTTCAGCATCTTCAAAATTGTTGAAATATCAAAGATATTTCTCAATCTTTTTATAAATATAAAACAATGGAAAACAAATCCTAACTCAATGCATAATATTCATTATACTAATTAAGAAGATGAGTGCTCTTCCTTTGCATGCCACCTCCGTTTTTAGAGCTTGGAAAATCAGATCTGGGGGAGATCTTACCTTCTAAGAGTGTGTGGTTTCAGATAATCCTGGCCAGCCATTTTTTGTCTGGGATCTGACCAGCTCTGGGAAGTGAGGGGTGCAAGCAATTCTGTACTGGACCATTAAAAAGAATTCCCAGCTTCTTGTCAAACATGGAGTTGATAGGACATAATTAGAAAAATGAAAATAATTTTTATTTGTACAGTTTAGTGGCAATGCTTATTCAAGGCTAATCATTACCTTTGGCTAATTTGCCTAAGATCAAAAAAGTCATTATGTCTGAGTTCTGTATGATGCTATTTTGTTGTGTTCACTTCTCTTAAATATTAGCTTCTTCCCAGCTAATGCCCAATAACTACTATGTGTTGTTTTTAAGCATCAGCCTGATCTTGGGATTGGAGTTCATCTTATGGACAGGTACACGTTCTATGTTCTGGAGTTCTTGGAAGAAATTCATCCAGCCAGTCAGACAAATATGAATGACCTAGTAAGTAGTATGTTTAACATTTGTGAGTGCACAAATGACTTAAACATTTTCAAAACAAATTCATTTTGTCCATAGGGTTCTCTAGAAGCTTTTTGTTCTCCTGCTTTTTCTCTCAGAAACAGCTTTGAGAGTAAGGGGGAGATTGCTGTTATTAAATGCAATTGTAATGTAACATTTTGGAGATTTTTCCTTAGGGTGAAACGGGTATGTTAGCTACAGGAAAAATAATCAACACTAACTATCTTTTTTTTTTTTTTTTTTTTTTTTTTTAAATAGTGACTGTGAAAACAATAGCAAAAAGAAGTATATAAAATCTGCCTACTGGATAACAGATGTTTTGCAAATGTGGAAAGGCAGCCATTGATACTCTTTTGCAAAGGTGGTTTATAAAGTAATGATTCTAACCAAGCACTCACAAATTCCTACAGAGAGTAATTGATTTCTCTGTGTATCTACATAGACTGCAGAGTGAGACATGGCCAGTTCCAACTCCATGTTTGGAGTTTATTATATCTAGGGTAAATGGTAGTAGAAGCTTTTAAGGTATGATGCAGAACTGCCTCCCTCCCACATAACATATTAAAAAAATAAGAAAATGTCTTTATAACATATACATACTGGTGAGATGACGTAAATAAAAAGTAACCGTATTTTACATGTGCCATTGCCCTTTGTGCCTGCTCAGATATTAATTTCCTCATACTAATACACTGGTAATGCATTGTACTAAAATGTGCTTTGGTGCCTAGGAGCTCTGTAAATTCGGACATGCTGTGTAAATGATTCAAGAGCAACTGTTAACTGAGCACATTGTCTTTGATTCATGTCAATAAAAATGAGCAGCTGCTCAAAAGTTTTGTCAGCCTCCGTCTACAAAGGTTGCTAGGTGTGTAGTAGAATTCACAGCCCACTCTTGACGGGTTTTATGTTGCTAGAGAACAGATTCAGTGGGAAAGATTCAAAAGTCTTTTACTACCAAGGAAATGAAATTCTGTCTTGTAATTTAATGTCATCTGATCTTGGAATACAAATCACTTTAATCTTTTTTTAAAGAAGAATATGCAAGAATATGCCATCTTAATTTATTATGTATCTACTTCTAAAATACTGTTTGAATGAATTGGCAAGAACTCTCTTCTTAAAATGATTTGCCAAAAAACTTGCCAGGAAATGAATTCAGTGACAACAGCATCAAAAATGAACAGTTTCAAGTATATAAGAAACCCCCTGGGAATTAGTATAACTGGTTTAGCCAGTTAGATATTAATTCAGGTACTGTGGATAGTATAGCAAACTTGTAAGCTGACCAAGTAGTTTTCATTTTGGGCTCTTCAGAGAAACTAGCTCAACATTTTTTTTGTGTATGTGTGTGAATGTGTTTCCTATGTGCTGAGTATTCAGGAAGAGCTGAGGTAACTTACCTCCTACTGTCCAATTACTTATGTTGTGCCTCATTGCTTTGCTTATTGTTCCTCTAGGAGGAGGAGAATGGACACAAAAATATAGTGATTTGTGATGGTAATTTACTGAGTAGTAACATGTATGCATTTCAACAAGTGTGACTTCTTGTCTTTTAAATCAGCTTTTTTGTTTACCATGATTTCATCTTAGCGTTCCAAAATGACACATGATTAGTCCACAGTGAGGAGAACAGCTAATTTATTTGTAAGAAGCTATGGGGGAGAGTTTCTGGAATGCACAGTTAGTGTTATGCTCTTAAAAGAGCAAGTAAATACTGTTTATCCAAGTCTGCTTTTTGAATTTAACACTTTCCAAACTCAGATTAACATATTAAATGGATTACTAACTGGCTCATCCACAAAGTTTTAAAAGTGATAGTTAATGAGTTGTATAATTCTCTGATACGTCTAATGTCTGCTTTACGAAGAGTGTAAAAAAAAGTGCTTCTATTGCATCACCTGTTTATTCTTTTATCTAATCACTCTTAAAAAACATTCCCTTCAGACCCACCTAAATTTTGGATGTTGCGTTCTTGCAAAAAATGAGACATATTTCCTCAGAATCCTCTCCACCTACTCCCCACCTGCTCCATCTGTGTTGCTAGGGGAATAGCAGAAAGCTGTGCAAATGACTGACTTTGGATTTGACTTCAATTCCAGAAAAAGAAAAGACTAAATTGAAATGTCACACTTTTAAACTTTTAAAATAAGATTCAAATACATAAGATTTCTGCACAGGAAATTTTGTACCAAGATTTTTTACTATTTAATGCAAATGCCATGTCAAGATAAAGTTTCTCTTTTGAGGAATTTTGTAACTTTAAATAATATCTTATTTGGGTAGTTTGCAGAAGTACACACAAAAACTTGTCTTTCATTTAGTCAGTTTTTGTCTGATATAAAAGTGTTACTGTGCTGTATAGTGTGTTTTGTACTCTTCTTTCATTCCAGTACTGCATATTTGGATGTCACCCTGAAGTCCTCTTTCTTTCCTTAGTGCCACTGCAAATTCTTAATCATAATTTGGATCAAAATCTTCTTGTGGTAGTAAATCATTTGGGACGGGTTGGCAGTGCTCAGGTACAGGTTCTGTTCCCTAGTTTCAGTGCTGACCCTGTTGTCTGGGGCACGCACGCGTCTCAAGAGACCTTCAAATTACTGGGGCCCGAGCCCGTATCTCCTCCCAGCGCAAGGCAGTGCTGAGTAAAAAGTGTTCCAAACTCGAAACAGTTTTGCCAGAGTTATTCTCAGTCACAGCTTTGCTGCAGGTTCTGTGCTAATATATCTATACTGCTTTTGCTCTGTAGTTATTTGGTGATCATTTTGCTTGATGTAGGTGAGCTGTCATTAATACTTTTTTCCTCTTATTTTATCAGACGTTGTTATTTTTCTTATACCTACCAGCTATTGATTTTTTTTTTAACCAAGGAGAGATTTTTCCCCCTTTTTCTCTAGTCATACTCAGTATTAAATAGTGCTAAAAGAATTAGATTAGTCCTTTATTTAGTGTTTAACAAGTTTAATATATTGATACTTATTATAAGCAATGATACTTAACCAATAAAGATTACAAAGAGAATGCAGTTGTTTTCTGTAAAGTAAATGCTCAGTATCTGGTCTTAGTTCTTCTTTTTCAGGAATAACTAAGCAAAAAAAGCAAAATATAGCAAAAATTCTATTTTGTAGAGAAGGTGATTATCCTTTAAATGTTTATTTTTAGTCTTGAAGAACTCTAACTAGAAGTATAAATTTAGCATTTAGTGATTCGCGGTTTTGGCTGCTTTAAAGTACAGAAGCACTTGGTGGCATATTGCAGGATTCCCACTCTCACGGATTTTGAAGGAGTAGAAAACTTGAAGGAGTAGAAAACATGTAGAAAACTTGAAGTAGGTGACAGCCTTTGCCTATAATTAAAAAGTTTTAAGCTCATCTCCAACTCAAAATAGCACATCTTCCCAAAAAAGTGTTTTATCATAGTGGAAAGAGAAATTTTCCATTGAAAATTTCTTTTAGTGGATGATCAGTTTCACTCCTAAAACACTACATGTCATTTTTCATCTGACGTTGCCTGGATTATATTTCAATTTTTGTTAGGATTGATCTGGCTATGTTAAATTCGTCTTTGTTATTATTTTTTTTTCTTCCCACAAAAGTGATTCTACATTGGAATCATTTTTTTTTCCTCCTAATTTTACAAAACAAATTCTGCACCTAATATCTCTCACTATTTTTTTTCTTCTCCTAGCTCTATGATTATTTTTGTATCCACACAGCATCGGGCTACTTTGCAGTGTTTTAAAATGCAAGCACTAGAATTAGACATGGATGGGATGGTCCCTTTAAATCTGTCTAGAGCTACATTACCAACTTTCTTGCTTTTATATACTAGTGAGTACATTAACTCATTTTGTCAAGCTTCATTGAATCAATATATAACTTTCAAAATATACCCAATATCTATCTGATAGTATTGTTTAAGGATACTGAAAGAAAATGAAGTTAGCTTGAAGTAATATAATTGCGAGACTTCAACTTGGAAGATCTTGAAACATATTATTCTTTAATGGTTATTGTTCTACCCTTTTTTTTTTGTCTTAGGGAGAATGGCAGTCAGTTATCTTTGTCTATATAGTGTTTGTAAAAGGAATAGCAATTGTACCCCTAACCAGGTTCTGCAGCTGAGTTTCACTAGTTTATCCAGCCTACAGGGAGAAAATTATTTTTAAGGAATAAAAACTGAATTTTGTGATGCATGGAGATAAATGTTGTGACTGTGGTTTGAAATTAAGCATAATTTTGGAAAGAAGGTATATACTTTAGTTGAACAAACTAGTGACATAGTTATATCCATAATTGAAATAAAATCAGTATTTAATGTTTATTTTAAGGTTGATTGCAGCTGGTAAGAAATGTTATTTTGAGTATTTTATTCTTACCTATTTGTTCTGCTGGAAGGTAGACTGGAGGTAGACTGAGCCATGTTCTGAATTTCTTTCTGGTCTTGCGAACATACCTTCTTTTTTGGTCAATATATGTGATTAAAATCTCAATCAACTCCAGCGAAGGTAAACTTCAGCTTCTGAAGCAGAGCGATTAAATCCCTTCTTTGTGTATGCTGAACTCAGTTATTTGCACAGATCTCATTCTATTTTAAAATGCATTTGTTAATGGCAAAAGGGAATGAAATAGAAATGCTTATAACAACCAGTAAGACAGAAGTTCAGTTGACTATCAGATGAAAAGAGCAATGGTGTTATGTGCCTTTAGTAGCTAACATGAAGTAGAATTGGTTAGCAGCCTTAGCTCTGCTGCCTTTGAAGCTATTTTCAGCAGGGTCACCTTCGATCAAGAAATCTTTGGCTTGAGGTGTGAGATTCTGTGGAGGGTTAATAGGTGAAAGCTGCGGTGGAAATTCATAATTTTTAAAAATCATTCACAGTAGTCATATACTGGTGTGCTGATGTTACAGCTGATGCAAAGAAAAACACTACAACATTATAGTTCTCCTAGCATTTTGTAAGCTTTCCAGATGAACTTAATCACATAGCTGCAGCATTAATCTATACATCAAAAGAGGGATTAAAATTAATACTTAGCTTATATAACTCACTTTAGAGCTTCACTTTCTTGTTTGCTCCCTTAATTGGAGTTCGGTAAAATAAAATGTGCTGCCTTTCATAGAAATTGTGGAATTAAGAGGCTTTTCTTTATGTGCAAAGATAAATGTACGGAAAAGCTTTCGACAGACACAAGAATGCATGTGCCTCTAATTTGCTGAATCACTTTTCCAGCTGTGGAACCTGTATTGAAATTAAGGCAAGTTGTGTGGCATTTATCTTTGTTTTATAATGATTTTGTTTGGAAGTTATCTACAGAGACAGATTGATGGGGGGGCATTTTGTTCTCCAGTTTCAGGTGTGTCCAAAAAGTCTGTGTGTTTCTACACCTGGTCATCGGACTGATCTCTTTCAGCGAGACCCTCAAAATGTTTTGATAACAGACTTCTTCGGCAGTGTAAGAAAGGTGGAAATTACGGCAGAGACAATTTCCTTGGACCCTAATTTAACTGCCTTTGAAAGCAAGTAAGTAGTCATTATTTAGACTTGATTTGCATAGGTCTGTGTAGCAGAAACAGAAAAGACTCAACTGTGAAGGACAGCAGAGCTGTTTTCCTGTCCGTTTCCTATAGTCATGTTCAAAGAACCAGGGACAGTCTTCTTTTAATGTGGAAGCCAAAAAAGTAGTGTGTTTGGCTTACATGATTTCCTCAGTGTGCATTTTCATAAAACTGTTGGAAGTGGAGTTTAAAAGTAGGAAATTTTTATCTAGATTGGCAGCAACAATTATATTTTTCTTCTTCTGTGCAAAAAAATATTTTTAGCTACAGTTTTATGTGGAAAACCTGGGGGATTGTTTTTTGCATTTTCCTAGTACTTTATAATTTTAAAACATATGCTTTGCATTCTTTAAAAATAGCCACAGAGAAATTGTCATCAGAAGAGTTTCTTGGAACTGCAGTTGAAATTTTGAAGCCCTAGAGTGTATTCTTTTTATATATACTCTGTAAAAAATACCAGTAGTAACATGGTGCTAGCTTGAATCTGAAAATGTTGTATTCTGTTCTTGACAAAGTAAAATTCTTAGTTTAAATCAATAATTGGTGAAAAATATAAAAGTCATGTAGTTATGAGCCAGTTTATATTCTATCTATCCATAGAATATATCTGTCTATAGATTCTAATTGATGCTATTAGTCATAAAGCTGGGATTTATCAGCTGAAAACTTTCTTTTTAAAAAGTGTCACCCTGTCACTCTGTCTAGCGAATAAATACTACTAAAGACCAATGTATGGATGTCAGCAACAACAAGAAATGGTCAAAAAGGTTCTTTCTTTCTTGTTAGTTCTTCTGTAGAAACATTTTATTGCTGTAAATCCCTACTCTTCAGGTAAGCTCTGAGTTTAAACCACCAGTTTGTGGATTTTCATAACATGTGGTATCTAGAGTTTCTTAATAAATGCTTTATTTCTAAGGTGCAAATTCTATACCATTTGGCCTTAACTGCTGTGAGCATTTATGTTGCTGAGATAAAATTTCTTGTCTGAATAAAATTGCTAGTACAACTTAATTGATAGAAACTGTAACAGCTTCTATTACTTCAAGAAGAAACATTTTTAAGCTTCTTTTATTTTTGGTATTCTGTTGCCACCTATTGGGAACATGTAAAGAAAGATGTGATTGCACTGTAGAGTTTATTTAGCGTTTTTTTTTTTTATTATTTATTTCTCTTGCATCTTTTACATTTCATGAAACTCTTCTCTGAAAGGAAAAAAAAAAAATTCTTAGAGATGTAAATTTTTTAACCCATAAATTTTTGTAAATTATTGTCTGCCTTGTAGAATATCATTGCAGTCAAAGCACAAATGAGTGGATGACAGTTCTGTAAATTTTCAAGAAAGATAAAATAGTACCTCTGGTGCTCATAATTTAAAGTAATTGTGCTTTAGATTGCAAGCTTAGAGTAACTGATTTGTATTTTCATCTGTTTTGTGCACATTAGTATCAACCATATGCATCTTAAGCTTATTCTGTGACTCCTCAGTTAGCACAGCACTTAGTGAGACTAAATCTGTTTCTTCTCTGAAGAGTGAAAAAAGAGACATTTGGCAAATAGAAGACATTACCAATCAAAACCTGTGTATATACCTTTGTGTATTTCTAATTTGTGGACAATTAAGAGGAGAAACAGGTTTGACCTTTCTGCTTTTCTCTTCTGGAACAGGAAATGACTGATTGCAATCTTCAACTTCTAATTTTAAGTTATTTTTTTGCCAATTTATGAGTTTTTTACTTACTAACACACTCCCAACTTGGGCACATGGAAGCAATGTTGAGAAATAGTACAAAAGGGAACTTTATCTTTGTGACATTTCCTAATGTGTAGTTGCTCAGAAAATACAGCTTTCATTACAGCTAACTGAATGCAGTGAAATTGGAAGGGATGGGAACATGCAGGTATAGTAGCTCAGAAGTTTCCTTTCCTAAGAGAATTTTTAAAACTCTCTATGCCTTGAGGCTGAAGCACACATACACAGCTTTAAGTAATTCATAGCATCTGTAACATATAATTTGTTTTAAATGGTGTCCTGTAATATAATAATGGTTATTCATCTCACTATATTTAGATACACTTTTCCAAAAATGACTTCCATTCTTGGTTTCTGTAATTACTTTGGGATATTTTAAAGAGAGAGTATTTTTAATGGGGAAGAAAGTATGGACTTTGTAGAGAGGTGCTGGAAGACTGCAGTACGTCTTCATAGATCATCGTGTGGAGGGCTTAGTAAATTTCTCAAATGGAGATCCCTAGGTTTGTACTGAGGCAGAGGTCTGTTTTACAGGAATGAAGTTAAGAATTATAGCTTTATATGGAAAAAGAAGTCAGAAATACTTCATATAGTAGTATCCTACTTCGATGATGGTGAATGAGCTCTTGAATCCTTTCTCAAAGGTGGTGCAGAAAGTTACTGTTTACAGGAATTTGAGACTGGTTTGACTACTCAGTGGATGTTTTCCTCTTTCATAACTTCTAAATCATGCTGAACTGCAATAATGTATTGCATGTCATTTTAATAATCACTTTTTACCCGTATCTGTGGCACGTATATGGTAGTTATTTTGCACAGGCTTATGCAAAGGAAACAGAGAGCTGAGGGTGTTTGTTGTGCAAGAAGTCACAGAAGTAGCAAACATGAGGCTCCTCGCTGCTATGTATCCCTGTCTGGACTCTACATACTGATATTTAAAGTTTTAGAGCTTTTTTGTCATTAGTTAAAAATGTTATACTTTAATAAAAAGTCAGTTTTGGAGGATGTGCTCTTCAAGAGCTAATTGCCCTTTTTTATTTAAAGAGTATTTTAAATATTTTTCTGAGGATATTAACAAGTTGCAACATTTCACAGATTACGTGGTCTTTGAATCAATACTGCCTTGATTAATTACAGCTTACCCCAAATTAATATATAAAAGAATGTGGGGATACATTCTGACATGGTCAATGTTAGTTCAAACATTGTGCCTTTTGTGAATATGATGTCTGTTGCCATACCCCAGATTGCAGCCTTACGTAAAGATACTCAGGAGAAGACGGGGTAGCATGGGCTGGTTTATTCTTACGTATTGTATTCTTAAGTTTCTGAGCTATTATGCTTTTCAAAATGTTATTACAAACCTGGTTATGCTATTGTGAAAGGCTTCTTTTTCTTTAATAGCTTGTATATTTTTACCACTTTGCAATATATGTTTATAAATGTAGTATACATGCTATACTGCCTTATAAAATGTTCTCTGCTGGGTATACACAGAGAATGTATCTGAAAGATTAATATGACCTGAAAAAAATTTAAGTATGATACAAAGATTTCAGCATTCTGAATGCCGTAGGATTGATAAAGTTGATGCATACCCTCCTTTTTATTTAGATTTAGTAGCAAAATGCATTTCCTGTAACAAGATCTTCTGGTTAATGCTCAATTTAAGTGTTATTTTGCTTTTAGGTTATTCTCACAATAAGTGAGCTCTTTTCAGGCTTATTTTGTTATATGTCAGAACACTAGTCAGAATTCTACAGAATGCTTTCTTGGACTATCTAAATACTTTATTCTCATAAGTAATTAACAGAAAAGAAGAGGCTTTCTGTCTACACTAAATTAGGTGAGTATTTATAAGCAGAGGCTTTCAGAAAATAAAAGGTAGAATCATTTGCTCTTTCCTTTCTTCAGGAGAGTTTGAATCTAAGCTACGTTCGTTTCAAAAGCCTTCTTCTGTAGTTGCTTCAGTCCTGCCTGAGCTTGTACCTGCTGATTTCAGCAGAAAACTTAAAGGTCTTAGGGATCTTGGGGCTTCCGCTGTGTGTGTAGTTTTGTGTGTGTGTTTGTAAATCCCTTTTTAAGGTGAACCAAAAGAGGAAAACAACGTGTAAAAGAAATCCAGACTCCGGGAGAAGGAATTCACAGAATCACAGAATGCTCAAGATTGGAAGGGACCTCTAGAGCTGTACACAGTTTAGGTATTTCGAATAAACTGGGAGTCTGTGTTGCTCAGATTGTGACCATAACCAGGCAGCTCTTAACGTGAGGAAATGATGCCTATCAGTAGAAAGCATTGCTAAAAGATAGGGGTGAATATTTCTCTTGAGGGTAGCGGGAAGTGAATCAAAGGCAGTGCTATATAAAACCATCTTAGTTTCATTGCTTTTGAGAATTGGGCTTCACTTTTGATACTTCTATAAAGAGAAGTAGAAGTGGCACTACTAGCAGTAACAGTTTTCCTAAAATAAATAATTTAGCCTCTTGAGTTAAGAAGAGTGCTTGTGTAATAGAGAATAATTGTGGGTAATTGCTTCATTTGCAGTATGCTAGTGGCTACTATTCTCCCAAGCAAAAAAAAATTGATGTTTCTGTTGTGTCTTTGTGAATCCGTAGCAGTCCCGTTTGCGGATCAGTGAGCAATGTGCTCACCTGGTGGGTGCTGTTTAGCTTCCGTTGACTTTTTTTTTGAAGGGACGCCTTGTTTCAGGACTGGCCGTAACTTCTAGCCGGAAGGCTTCAATGTGGAGCTCTTCAAAGTGAACTTCGGGACTGATCCTGGAAGCTGCTGTTCCCAGGAAAACCCCAGCGCCCGGTCCGCAGCGGGTCCCTGGTGCAAGTGCGGCCGCGCGCCGGCAGGGGGCAGCGTCGCTAAAGCGGAGGAGCCGGGAGGACGCGCGGCCCTTCCCGGCCTCGCGGAGAAACGGGTCGCCCTATTTATTTTTATTTTTATTTTATTTTAATTTAATTTTTTTTTCCTTAGGTGCATGCACACACTGCTATATTAATGTAAAAGAAACTACCTTTTAAGATGATGATATTAGTACACTGGCTAATAGAACAAATTACAAATTCTGTAGTAGGGTACAACTTCATTCATACAGCATCGGGGGAAGTAAATAAGGATGACTGACAGGGTGGGGAGGAACTGCTCTAAATTGTGTTGGAAAGACTTTAAACCCACTAAAATGTTACACTTGGTAATTAAAATTCCTGTTGAGCAAGATAGGAGAAAGCTTTAATTGTTGGTATCGGGTTGTGCTGCTACTGTTTCATACTGCTTTTAGTACAGTGCTATTTTACTGAACCTACATGTAATCGTACATGATATTTCAGTAGAGGTCAACATAAAAAACAAACTTCTTGATCTGCAGAGGTGCTGCATACTGGGAAATAACGCCACAAAGGTCACTTTGGTCTTTTCCAAAGCATAGACAAGCTCATAGAAATGCTTTTATTAACTTCAGTAGCTTTTGGACTACACACTATTCATAAGCAATTTGCTTGTGTCAGTTGATTTACACACTAGTTTCAGTGGATCTGGTTAGCGTGAAGATGTAATGTCTGAAATTTTTGTCAGATTTAGAAGGAGGCTGTAAGTAAATCTAGCAGGCAACACCTAAATAACTGAGAACACCTAGAAGTTGTGGAATATTAGATTTTTTTTCTATTTTTATTTTGTCTTCCTTTATCCACTTTGCCTTACAGCTATCTTGCATAGCATCCTTTTGTCTCATTATTTCTTCTTCACTTTTTCTCCTTTTTGTGATTTTAATTTTACTGTTAATTTACAGTTAAGTGGGCTCCTCTGAAATCCTAGGCTCCTGAAATACCTTTAGATTTCATCGTTAGTGCTCTTTATGTGGAGATCATGGTTTGATCTTTCTGCTTTGTTGTCAGTGCTAAACACAAATTCGTGTTTATTCGTAGGCATACTTCTGTGGCTGTGCTCTGTATGTTGCCACTCAAGAAAATCATGCAAACAGCTTTAATGTTTGGCATATGTCAGACCAGGAAGTATTTCATGTAGTTTTGGGGTCTTTACAGACCTTTGAGACAGCATAATAATTCCAATGAAATAAAATTATTTGTTACCATTATTTATTTCCAGCTGAAAGCATCAAAGCCACTGCTGATTTTTATTTAGGATAATCATGTTCTTTTTGCATGCTTAAGAAGTAAATTTCAAAGGAAAAAGCAGGTAGGCAGAGGCAGTTATTACTAGACTGCTAGTTCTTTTGAATTTAGTGGCCAGGCATTTGTTAGTATTACATATGCCCCCAGAAATGAATCTCAGAACATAACTATTAAGTCTCCAGGGCTCAGGCAACATCACTTTTTTTTTTTTTTTTCTGAGGGCATTAAACCATATGCAAGTGCTCTTAGTCCTTTGCTGCTTCAGTACCACGAAAAAGCTTACACTTGTTTTTTACGAGTGCCTGAGGGATTACCTTCCAGATGGCCAGAGATTTCTGCCACTGAAAAATCGTGTCTTGTCCAAAGCTGTGGGGGAGGAAGGGGCCTTTCGCCTTTACAACATATTTATATAACTGATGGCTAGAAGACCATAGGATGATCTCCCAGCTCTCCCAATAGGAGAGTCTGTTCTTTTGAGCTGGGTATTTGGGGGACCGAGCTTCTTGTCATAGGACTATTAGATTTATAATGTCCATGCAAAGACTTGACTTAATTTTTCTTATGTGTATGTGTTTTACTTTTGTATGGAAATTTTTATTTGGTTTTTGTTTGTTGGTATTTTAAATCCTGCCCGTGATTTCAGTAGGAACTAGCCAGATTTTAGCTGCAAGATGGTCTGGACAAAAATAAGATATTTTTCTAGACTCCTTATTTCTGAATACAGTTATACTCAACTGAGTCATGCTTCATAGTGAAGCTATTGAGGGTTCTAGTTTTTTTTTTTTTAAAAAAAAGGCATTAATATGAGTTGTGACTGGAGAAGAGCTGAACCAAAGAAGCATTGAATGAAGCAGTGAAAGCTGGACATCCCTTTCCTACCTAGTTAGCTCTTGGGATCAGCTAGCAGGAATTTCTGACAAGGAAAGCCACAATTGCCTCCAAGGATACAAAGAACACTAGAGCTGATCATAAAATGTGATTCTGATCTGATAAATAAAAGAGTTTAGGGATGGCGTACTGAACACTGTTTAATATTAACTAAATGAGACTGTTTCATATACTTGGCCCAGTATATCAGAAATCTATAGAAACTGTGAAAGGGGAATTAGCAGGTGCTGAATTTGTCTGCTAAAGTGCACAAACGTCACTGTTCAGCTTCTTGTATGAAACCTGTAGGGCAGCACAATATTATCTGAGGTGTCCTAGTCTTAAGGAAATGGATGGTTAGAAATCAAAACAATCAATATTTACTTCTGATGTTGCACCTTCCTCCCGGTTCCTGTTGCCAGGTTTTCAATTATACAGTAAGTTTTTCTGTGTAATTTCTGCCACATTGCTATGTAAAAAATATCAAGAATCAATTCTCAGCACCAAGGAAAAGACTGAATATTATTGAATGTGTGTGATGTTGAGACACCCTGATGGAAGGATAGAAGAAAATGCTTTTTGCTAATCCCTCACATCTTATAAGTTATAAATTCTAATTTTTATAAATTGATAGTATGCTTTTACTCTATGACTCTCCTTTCTCAATAATTTTAAAAAACATCACCTGTGCTTAAGCCAAAGCTGGGCTTGTTTATTCTGCATACAAAAGCCAAACTGGATATCAGGGTGAGCCACTAAAATGCATATTTTCAGTGGGCCAGCTGGTCCCAGGTAGCTATTGGACTGCATAATTTATATTCCCCTGGCATATGTGAGCCTGTTGCCCTCGTAGGGAGGAGATTAACTGCAAGGAGAGAACAGATGGTCTTTCTGCTCCTTACTGAGCGCGTCCTGTCATGGAGAGCAGAGTTAATCTGTGGCTAGGGCTTGCTGTCCTGGCTAGCCAGCATCGCCGGAGCATCCTGCAGGACAGCACTGCTTGCTTTTCTGTTTATGTGGACCCCATATGGGCTCTCAGAAGACAGGAGGTTTCAGGCGTCTTTCTGCCAGTTTGTTTTCCCCATGGCTGACCCCGGGAAGTGCCATTCTGGACTATGGCTTTGCTGGCAGGAGCTTTTGTAAACTCACAACAATCTGGCTTGCAGATTATATATCTAAATTTCTTCCCGAACAGCTCAGCACTGTAAAGGATAGGAATGGTTAGAGTTTTCAGTAGGGAAGTTTGCTTAAGTGTGAGCTGCAGGAAAAAGCAGATAAGGGTGTAGTTTTTTACTGTGGTTCCGGAGTAGCTGCTTAGAATTAACAGGTGGGTATGTAATGTTGTAGTAAATAATTTGTAAGAGGTAAAAATCAGATAGGATTACTCATATCACAAAGATTTCTAGCCCTGTATTACCTGCAAATAAAGTGTGCTGCCATTGGCATATTTCAGCAATTATAAAATTTCAATAATAGTTTTCTTTTTGAAATAGACAAAAATTATATCTCTACATATTTACCAATTTATGATCATTTTAGCTTGTGAGAATTTAGTAATGAACCTCTAAGGGTTTATCTCAATTTAACTGTAACATAATATTTAAGCTTCATAGTTCTCTACTGACTTTATTTTTTTTTTCCTTCCTTCTTTTGGGTGCTTAAGACTCTGAACCGTGACTACCCTCTGGAATAGAATAGGAATTAAGACTTGCTTGCTGTAGGTCTAAATTTTATCTGGGGAATTGGAGCAGAACAGTCACTAAGTGGAACTGCTCTCAATCTCAGCCACAGAGGACATAACCTCTGTTTCTTCCTTAGCTGTCAGATAGAGCACCCTAGTTCCTTCTTCCTTTGTGCGTAGTTTCTTTGTGATCCAGCTTGTACTATTAGATAACTTATTACAAAATATTCTGATCTCACTTCTACCTTATTAGATGCTTATGAATTTTTATGCATGTCCCTATAAAAGCACATGGTGTATCTATAAAATGGATAAATCTGCAGCGTGCTATAATATTTTTTGAACTGAGAACTGTGTATGTGCACAAAAATGCAATTGGATAAAAACTTTCCTTAAAATAGGTATTTTGCCATGACTCGCCAAACTAATGGCACTGCTGACTAATATAGCAGTACAGCAATATGCAGGTTTGTAAGGTAATTGAAAGGATCAGTGGGAATACTGGCTTAGCTCCATTAGGAAGACTTCTTCATGCCACAGGTGCAAAGATGGTTTAGGTCAGTAGTGGCTCTAAATATTTTATAGTAATATTCACTGTATTTTAGTGATCTGTATTTGTCTCTCTACTTACTAATGAGCAAACAACTGGGAAGCACCTTGAAAACGGCTATCCTGGTTGCCCTCCTTGGGATTGCTCCCAAGAGCAGTGCTGTTGAGAAGCTGTGGAGAGGAACGTCTCCGATTCAGTGCTATGGTGTGGAAAAAGTCATACGGATGCTGTGGGTGTTCTGCAAAGAGAGAACTGCCACTACTTGCAGAAAATTCCTATCATGTTTGAATATTTGGGTTACATGAAAGAATATATGTGATTCGTTTGCTAATTGTGTGCCAAGTTATGACAGTCCTTAATTTCATCTAATAATAAACATAAAGCACTTAAAATTACAGCACAGTTCTTGAAAGATTGTAATTATCACTGTGTTAAATTTTGTGCACACATATGTGGGGTTTATTGCTGGTAATAATAGATGCAAGGGATGCCTTGGAATAGTAGTGATTAGTAGTGTGACATAGAATTTTTTTATGGTAGTTTATCACCCAAGAAGTACTTTGTTGAATTTTTATATATCATATATAATTGTTTCTTACTGGTTTCTAATTGTTTCTTTCTTCTTTCGCTGGATATAAAATGTGGTTTAATTAAAATAGCAGTTCTTTGTAACACACATTGAGGCTGAACTTCAAGCAAAAAAAGGAAATAAAGCTTCTTTATATGCACATGATTATATTAAATAAAATGCAGCTAGTATATAAGAAAGCTACAGAAACAGCAGCTAATAGAGATATTGCTAGAAAGGAAATCCCACCTACTGAGTACATCTTTTAATGTTCTAAATGAATATTCAACCTGCACATTATAACAAACCGAGATCTCTGTAAAGCTAGTGTAATATAAATTGAAACAGGGATTAATTAATATAGTAATACATTTATTCCTACTGGGCTCATCTAATAATCAGATTATTTTGGTAAATGTAATCAACATTGTACAAAAGAATCATTATTTAATAATGCTAATTTCAGCAGAAATTTGAAAAGAAACAAAATTACTGAAATGAAGCAAATCGTAGAATATTATTTATTTGCACTGATAATTGTCCTTATAAAATAAATGTGTAATTTTAAGATATGCTTTTCAAACTAAATTACAAAACCACGAACAAAGCGTTAATGAGAGAGGAGGGCAATCAATATAATCAGAAATAATTGGTCTGCAATTTGCATGTTAGTCATCAACCCAAATTAAAAACAAATCTCCTTCTGGTTTCTGAATAAAAGACGTAAATAAATAAATAAATAAATAAATCTGTAATATTAAAAAAAAAAAAAAATCACTGCTAGAGTAAATGGGCATTGAATGCAACCATCACCAAACTAACGCAGAGTTATACTGAGTTGAGTTGTCCGAAATAGTAACTTTCTTAGTTTAGCTTCTTAGATTCTTACTTTTTTTTGGTAATATTATTGGTAGCACTTAAAAAGGCAACAGTATTGATGGTGAATTAATTTCTTGATTTTTCAGCTATGATTTTTGCAGTTTGCAAACTCTGGGGCTTCATCTATGAAGCCGCTAATGTTCTCACTTGGAACTGATAGACTTTTCTTGCAGTGAGGTTGGTGCTCTTCCTTCCTAACTTGCTAAGTTATGGTTTGTTCTTCCAAGCGCATCAAAGTTCACAGTCAAGTTTTAGGGCAGTTCCAGGGTTGTGATAACCAAGGAGTTTATTGAAGACAAGCGTTACATCTATCGAGCATGTCCGTAGTGCTCAGCTTTTCAAAATACCAAATGTGGGAGCTGGGTGGATGCTGTAGTGGTGCGACGGGCTGCGTTTTGCAGGGCACATCAGTTGATTTTTGAGAATAGGCCAAGAGGAAGAGCCAGCCAAGATAACAGTGGCAACCTGGCCAAGACTGTGGATGGCAAAGGGTGGGAGGGAGGGATGGGACACTGTTCATGGGGATCAGCTTTGGTCAAAGCAAGCACAGCTCAACAGTGTCGGGTGACAGGGTTAAGAATTACAGTTTACTGGAGGTAATTTATTAAAATCTCACCCAGTTGAACAGACCAAATTGTCTCCAGCACAGCCTTGTCTGTATATATTTTCCATCTGTGGTAAGGGTCAAATTCAGATAACTCAAGTTGAGTAAAACTTTAGTTCAGGAATGTTACTTTTATACCTTGTTTAATGAGCGAGGAGGTGATCAAAGTCAGTTACTAATGGTGTGGTTTATATTTTTAATATGCAGTCCTGTATGCTGGATGAATTTTTCATAATTGTTCAAACTGTTCAGTTCGACAGCATCACTACTGGGGTTACTTTTCATGAAAAAGATGGTAACTAGTCAGGAAAAGTGTTTCCTTTCTGGAGCAGAAAAGGCTGATACTGGCCTCTGGAAAACATCAAAGAGCTTCTGCTTTGCATTAATTTAAGGAAAAGCAGAACTTCAAGAAGAAACTGTGAAGAATTTAGGTCCGAGCTTAAATATTCATGGAAAAATAGACTTTAAAATAGAATGTTCCTGAAAAATAATTGGAACTGGCTCAAGCTTTTAGCATGTACTTCATCTGTTTGTTGGCATATACTGCTTGTTTCTTGTCAGTTATACGTCACCTTGATAGCAAACAACATCCTAATCTTTAAAAATATCTTAAAGTAGCCAGAAGTTGTGTGTTTTCTTTGGCGTGTTTGTTTTTTACTGACACAGAGATTTGATCAGGTTGATCTGCAGTGGTAGTGGAGAAGCTGAGCACATTCAGCAGTTGCAGAAAGTTGCTCAGTTCTCATTTTGTTTAGTGTTGGATGTTGCCTGATCCACATGAAACAACAGTAATTAATTTTCATTCTTTCTTCAAAAATTTGCAATAGAGTTGCTATACAGGCTCTCTTGTCCATTAAACAGTACAATTTTTACAAATTGCTTTAATTTACGCTTACCGGTACGTTAATTAGTATGCTTAATGTGAATAATGATCAGATTAAAATAAGGAAATGCCTCTTCTCAGCCATGTAGAAGAAAAAAAATGCACAAACTTCAATTGCTAGTTTTCAAAATTTAGCACTACATAGTGGGGTTTTTTCAGTTATTACTGGGAAATAGCAGGATTGTCATCTAGTACAGTATATAGCGCCTTTGTCAAGGAACTATTGTTATAAAGTAGATAAGATGAAAAAAAAAGTCATTGGATTTGATGAAAACCTGCATGAACAGTGGAAAAAGAGCCAAAGTTACCATAGCAACCACTAGTGCTTTCGACAGAAGCTAAGTAAAAAGAGGAGAGAAATGTAGTGAAAATGAGAGCCATTTGATAAAGTATTACAAAATTAAGTTTTAAGACAAACATGATTAATGTGCAACTTTTTATCACTTAGTAACCCCTGGTCAGCTGTTGATTGTCTTTAAAATAAAAATATGAGCACCGTGATTAGTAAGAAAAGTTTTAATGATGGAGTTCCCTAGTCCCTTAGGGAGGTATTTTCATGAATTTGTTGAGAATGAAAATTTGGTGAAAATTTTATTAGGATTTTTTCTTACTTTCTTCTCCCCAGATGGTTTTCTGAGTGTTCAGCCTGTAGCATAGTTGCAGTCCACATGATAAAATAGGCTCTGAAAAAGTCTTTCACAGCATAAACTGGATGTAGACCAATTAATTAAAGTTTTCGTAATAAAAGTGGGCCCGGAGTGGAAATATTGTGAGTTTGTAACAAGGTTATAAGTTAGGTCAACTGACTGCGTACCGCTCGAGTATGGCAGCAGCAAAGGCAGCTTTAAAATGCCTGGACGTGTAAATCCCAAGCCAGGTCAGTGGTGTTAAGCTTGCGTGGTGTGTCGTTCCCCACAGCGATTTAAAACACATTTATATAGAATACCAGCGTAGATACACTCCATTGCCTTTGTGCCTGAGCTGCTGTTCTGATACCAGCAATTTCTTGAATTTAAAAGCGGTTCTTTGATTCTTGTCTTTTGAATGCAATTGGCATTCAGGAGTGCTTTGCTATTGGTATTAACTCTAGTGTTTAGCCTATATATTGCTTCGCAGTTGGGCAGAATTAGATTTTATGTGGGTGAACATCAAATGTACGTGTAATAAGATTGCAAGCATCACTTCTTTTCTATTTCCTATATAACTCTGAAGTCTCAATTTGATCTTAGTCCTCGTAGCACAAAATGGTCCATGTTGGAATCTTAAGTGAATAAGAAAATTAGAAAAACAAAAATACGCATAAATATTCTACCGCAAAAGAGTGCTTTATATGAATATTGAAACAATCTAAAAGTTTGAGTACAAAAGGAAAATAAAATTCACTTTATCCGCTTAAAATAAAGCCCGAGCAGACATCAGCCACTTCTGTCTCCACTTCAAAGGGCCGTGGCAGTGTCTGCATAGTTGCAGCATACTTATTCTCTGATGTATTAAAACTATGGTTCTTTATCCTATACTGTACCATAGCCTGGGATTTTGCATATGTGTAAGAACCGTTGTTGCTAATATTTAATCTTTGGGGAAAAATAGCATTGTTTCTGAAAAATCATCTGTTTTCAGCACCATTTTATAAAATGGTAGGAAATGAAAATGTTTCTCCTCTCATGTAGGAGTATGGAGGAGCAAAATGTCTTGGGTTGCTATCCGAAATCTTCCTATGAACCCAGGTATTAGTGCCAGGTTCTTTATTGTGAAGAGGGCGCTGTGTTTGGTGGTGGGTTGACCTGGGAAGAGGTCTTGCAGTGTGGCTGGTTTTCAGGCCGTACGTCAGGTTTTGCCCTGGGGCCCATACACGGAGCACAAACGCTGGTATAGAGAGCACCCAGGGTAAGTGCAGTCACCTGCCTGTCCCCTCTGTCAGCACACGGGTCAGCTGAGCTCATACCCTTGGCGGGTGCCACCAGCTGAGCCCCATTTTGTGAGGATGGAGTCCCTGGTGCCACCTCAGCCCAGCTTTGACTCAAAAGGCCCTTAGAAATCTGCATCTCAGCACGAGGCCTCATTGTCACCTAACACAATCTGTTGAAACTGTTGGGGTTGCGTGTGGTACTCTCCTGCAGGGAGCTGTCGATGTGTCCTTCAGTCAGAAACTCGGTTTTCTGAGTTTCCATGACATCTCTGTGAAGTTCTGTTAAATGTGATTAATGCAGGCGGAATGGGAGTTGCTTTCTATCACTGCTTTATCTTTTGTTGTACTGCGTTTTTCCAGATGTGTGGACACGTGTATAGTGCTGTTAGTGGGTCTTGCAGTCGTTAAACGTTGCACGGGTGAGGAACGGGGTGTCGGGGCCGCCGTGACGGGACGTGACGGAGCTTCTGCGGTGGCAGCCGAGGCCCCCGCGCTCCGCTAGGTGGGGCAGGAGGGATTCCTGTCCAGCTCTGATGAGCCCAAGTGCGTCTCGCTAAACTACAGCAGTCTTCAGTTTTCCACTGTGATTATGTACATTAGTTATTCAAATTGAAAGCCTAACCCTCTGTCTTAAACTGCTTTTTTAACAGAAAAGCAAAAAGTGCATTCTGTTTTGTGCTCAGACTTGCAAATGTCCCTTTCCAGCAGCTCAGCTGCTGTGCTGATGTTGTGCGGATAGCGAGGGGTGCCTCGGGGAGGAAGGAACCTCCGTGTTTCACGGTGCTGTCAGGGGTCCTTGCTGAGAAAGAGCATCCTGCCGAGAGCTTACGCAGGCAGTTTTTGACTTGCCTTCTATTTGGTGAATTCTCTCGCGGGATGCCTCCTGTTACGGTTTCTCATCTGCCAATTTCACTCAGTTGCAAGAGAAAGCGATTTCAGACCGTGAATTATAGTAATGGCCACTCAATTTATTGTCCTGGCAGAAGTGGAGGGAGTAAGATTCCAATCGAAAATCATTTTAGAAATGCAGTGTGTATAATACAATGTAATGTATTCTTTTGGTTTGTAGGCGTTAATATAATATGTCTAGTAGATCAATGATTGTATTTTGTTTTATTAAAAAAAAAACCCTCAAAACACTCTGTCACTGTACTGCGGGAGGTGATTATAATGTCATATAATCCATTTTAGATTGTGTTGGCTATACCATTATTTTGAATTCAGGCTAAATAATCTGTCCCTATAATTCATTCTTCTACTAGTTTTTGCTTTCCCCATCCTTTTCCTTTAAATGACCTATGGCAAAGTGATGGCTTTACTAAGGACGTGCTGCTCATACTCAGTCAGCATCCTTTTTATAGCCACAAACACTGAGCAGCAAAATTTCAAATGAAGAAAAAAAAAAAAACACTCTTGAGAAAAGTAGAAATTCCTGGGGCCTTCCACACATGGAAAGCCCTTAGCACTGTTATTTTCGTGTCATAAATCGTATCTTATCAGAGCACGTATGGTTTCTGAATAGGTCCCAGGTTGCCAGCCCCTCTGGGAGGACGATGGCTTGGTGGCTCTGCGTGACCCGGTGGCTCCCCTGCCTGTGCCCGAGGGCGAGTGCTGCAGTGAAAATGTTGTAGGCTGCTCAGCGGGCGGCTGGAGGTGGCAGGGGCTCTCCCGCGCTGCTCCTTCCCCTGCTGTATTTCTCCATCAAGTCTTTCTCTCTCAATGAATACAGCAGATCTGTAAATACTACGTTGTTGCAGGGCTCTGTAAAGAGACAGTGACTGCAGGTACTAAGCAGCTCTCTTGTGAAAGTTCAGTACTTTACAGTGCAGGATATTTACTGAAATGGAAAATATTCATTTCAAAGTGACTTACCATATATTCATTGGTGGGGATGGATGTGTTTGCCGCATTCATTCTAGCCTCCACAAATGCAGTGGAAGCAGTTTTGTTTCTTTAGAATATAAGGCAGGGACACATTAAAGTATGAAAAGTAAACCCAGCAATAATTATCATGAAATGCAGCATGTACACTCTGTGCCCATGAAATCTCTCCTGACCAATAGCTATAAAGAATGCATACGCTAACCACAAGTACTCAATGCATATTCTGAGTTTTACAATAACATCTTGGCAGAATATGTAGTCTCCATAGGGTAGACATGGAAACATTTTTGCAGAGGTATTGTTCTTAAAATGCAGACTTTTTTCCCCCCTTAATCTTCCTGGATAACAGACCAGCATATTCAATTGCTGCCGTACACTTTTGGGTATCGCTTACTCCTAAATCAGAGTAGAATTTGGTATTATGTTATGATGTGAGTATAATGGCTTTTCAGTATGCATGCTAAAGTACTTTGTTGTTGCTGCTGGAAAAAAATTGATGCCCGCTGTGTTGATTATTTATTTATATTGCAATAATGTTTGATCGTCCCAGTCATGGATGCAAATCCACTGTGGCTAATCTGTGAACATATGCAAAAGAGATACCCACCTGCCAGCACGGTGCTTACGTTCAAAGTAGTCTAAAGATTTTGTTGACAGATATGCTGAGCATCCAGGGGGAAAAAATGAGAGAGGAAACCACTAATTTAGAAATCAAGTCTGTTTTGCATCTAGCATTTAAAATGTAGTTAAAAGATGCAAGAGAGAATGAAAACTTCACTTAAATCCGTATATCTGATAACATGCAGCATAAAAAACGAAACAAAAAAACCCTTAGATATTACTTGTCTTTGTGTTTTGTTGGTTTTCCTTTAACATACTGTGCGTTGTTCCATTGCATCTGTAGCTGTTAGTTATTCCTTAAGCAGATTGTAAGAGGGAAACTTGGGCTCGTTATCTGTACTGAGGAGAACCCAAAACCTTTTAATTCTTATCTCAATTTCATGCTTGCCTCTTTATGTACATATGTACATATGTATGGAGTTCTGAAGCAGCTTAGCTGCACTGAAGCATTTGTTCTTGTACATAATGTATGTTAAGAGCCTAAGGATTTAAAATTGACATTGTGATATTTTCTGCTTTACACTCTGTTGCCAATAGTATCTACTGATAATGGATACTTAATATTCAGATTTACTGATATAATGCTCTGTAGATTGTAATCATTAGTAAGAGGAAATTATTTTTAGGTAATGGAAGAACTTACCGCTGCAAAACGATAAAATTTGAGGTTATTTCAATAGTATTAAGTCTTAGTTAGTTTTCCAAGTAATTTTCATATAAGTCATTACATTTGTCTCCCCACCACTGCCCTCGCAAAAGAAAAGGACACAAATAATCCTCTTAAAAATGTGTCAAGAGTCTGCCTTTTTTTCTTTCTTCTTTTTTTTCTGTTTTTCTACTTTTTCCTTCCCTCTTTTCTTTTTTTTCTTCCTTTTCTTTTTTTTTTCTTTTCTTTTCTTTTTTCCTGCTTTTTTTTTTGGTTTGGTCTTGGAAAGCAAAATCAGGTCACCCATTTGATGCATATGCCCTGTTGCCTTGGACAGTATCAGGAGCATCGTCAGCTTCAACTTGGATATTTTCTGACTGAATACTGAAGGTTTAATTTTAGAAGTTAAAATTCTGTATTAAAATAATTGTTAATGTTAGTATTTAAACATTTTTATTAGCATAATAATTCTGATAATGGGCAAATTATTTTTAGTATGGGGGAGTCCCACTCATTTAGGTGTTCTGGAAAAATGTGTGTCTTAATTTTGTAGAAACTTAATGTTTCATACAAAAATAAAGCTTTTGCTTAATTATTTCATAATGAAAATCTCTTTGATTACTTAAACATTACTTAATACTTAAGATATTAATGATTGATGCAGGAATTTTATATATTAGAATTCATATCAATGTATATGTGGATATAAACTGAAATTTCTTAGAAAGCCTCCTTGACATTAAATATTTCAGCTCTTTAATTTTACAGTTAGCCAAGAGACTAGCTCTAGTTTAGAGAGCTGAAGGAGATTGTGAGAGGGAAAGATGGGGAAGGACCTGCGTGTGGCCCCTCAGAGCTGCTTCTCTTTGTGCCATGGTTGCGTCCCTTGGGGGCCGGTCGGAGAAGGGGAGCTCATGGCTTGTGGCGTACTCCGAGCTGCTGCATCTGTCCATCCCAGCAAGAAGAGAGAGAGTTAAACACAAACCTGGGCTTGGCAGGTATCTGAGGTACCAGATTTCAGGTCAGGTGTTTGGATTATAAACCACCTAGGAACATTAGAAATCGGGGTTGCCCAGCTTACTGTCTGGCTTTGGAGCCAGGCAGATTGCAAACCCAGGCGTTATCTCCTGTACAATGAGAGCTGACAGATGCTGGAACTGCCACAGCTTTGCACTGGGTGGAAGGAGATGTCCCTGGTGCTCAGACCTGCTGCCTTGCCTCGACAGGCGGGGGAATCCCTGAGTCTGCATGCTCCTTGGCAAGTGATGTGCCAAGTGTTGACCCAGGAAAAATATGACTTGTTGCTGCTTATATTCCTGGAAGCAGACCACAGAAATTGCTGTGGCCTAAAAGCAGTGAACATTGGATTATTTCTGGTGTAATTGCAGTCACTGAACTGGAAAGGGGCGATCTGGTGGTATGCAGTTGTCTGAGGTGGATGGTTCCCAAAGCCTTTCTGGCCCCAGAACTAGGCAGGGTAGAAATGCCAACCATAAAATACCAATATGAAGAGAAAGGGCAACTGCTTTTCAGAGTGACACATTAGTTGATTCATTATTCAGCAGCAACACTTAGTAGCCTGCAGTATTTTGGCCTCAGAGAATGTAATCTGGTTAAGTGTTTGGATTTGAGGTTGAGGGTTGGTTTGCCATTAAAAAGAATGTAACCAAACTCTAACAAAAAATACACAAGTCGCAGAATATCACAGTTTAGGATGTTAGACTGAGAAAAGCCTCAGAACTAAAGTAATGTAGCTAAAATTTGAAAAAAAGTCCTCCTAAAATGGTTAAAAATAGTGTTATACAGGTACATGCACTGGCAGAGAAATCTTTAGTTCTTTTAAAGTGTTTACTGCTGGATGTAGGTTGGTACAGAAGGATACTCAATTTTGGATGCCCACACCCCTCTTGTGACTTTTATAATTAGCTCTACAGAAACGAGTAAGTGAATAAGCGACTACGCAGAATAAGCATAGTCCTCATGGGAGAAGGGGAAGGAGGTGGTTACATTTTGTAGTGTGTTACTGTGCAGCCCATGTTATGTCTTTATTGTCTGCAAAATACAAATATTTTATCGATGATGTATCCAAAAAGATCAAGTGCAATGTTTATTGTTCATGGGAGGCTTGATTGCTCAACAAACCACTTCTTAAAAGCACAATTGGTTAATTTTCAAAGTGTCCAGAGTGCAACATATTTCTTCAATACTTTATCCATTATTGGTATAAATACATGTGTTTCTATACATGGCAGAAAGAAATTCATGGTGTCTTCCACTTTCTTCTTGTTACCTCTTATCAGTAGAGGCAGGAAGCTGACAGCCTCTCCTGGAGACAGTAGTGGATACTAGGTTGAATATGAACCAAGTGGATGCCATCATCATCAGTAAGGCAAAGTGCTCACATGAGGAGGAGAATGGCTAGCAGATTGAGGGATGTTACTATTATTTTTCTTGCCAGTGCTGGTTAATGCTAGTTGAGCCCCAGCTGAAATACTGTGACTGGCTTTTGGGCTTCCCATTCAAGGCAAAAACTATGGAGAGTGGCCAGTGGAAGCTGCCAAGATGGTCAAGACTTAGAGCAGCAGCCTGTGAGGAGAGACTGAGCGATCTGGGCTTGGTTAGCCTGGTAAAGAGGAGGTTTGTAGCATGTTATAAAGACAGGGCATAGCTGCAGGCTATAAAAGCTTGAAGTACAACTGCGAAGACAACTAAGGACAGCTGTCCTTTTGGTAGCAGATGGTATAACAAGGGGCACCAGCTATGATTTGTGGCTTTGGAGATTCATACTGTATGTTTTTTGCAAAAAGGGTAGAGCAGCGCTGGCACAGGCTACCCAGAGAGGTTATGGAGATTTGAAAGACCTGTCTATGTAAAGCTGCATCCGACTGGATCTGTAGACAGCTTCAAGCAGGTGATTGAATTAGATGATCTCCAAATGTCCTTTGAAAACATCACTTCTCTAGTTCTGTATAGTCATCAACATTGATGAATTTGAGTGAAAGGGCAGAGGAGGGAGTTTGAAATGAAGGAGTCTGAGGTAGAAGAGGGTCTGTTGGTTTGTGAGGCAGAGAACAGACGTTACGACTTGTACTACGGATTCTTGTAGTGAGCTCAGCAGTCTCATGAGAAATTATAGCTGGATGGTACATTACATGACTCATGAACTGAGAAAGTAGAAATATGCACTGTAGGGTTAGAAAATTTATTCTTCAAATCTAGGTTAAATCTCAGTTTATTTCTTTAAAATGTGTATATTATGGACTGCTTGGTGTAAAGTGTGCCTTAACAATGAAAATGTGTAGGTGCATTCTGTTTAATTAGAACACAGCCAGAAAGAAACAGTGGTATCAAGCAAAATACGAACTAAATGGAGTAATGACTACAAAGGCTAATTATGACGACTGAATTGCTGTCCTGACACATTCCAGTGTTAATTCTTAATTTTAAAAACATCTACATAAAATTATGTATTGCTTATAAACTTTAAGTTATGAAAAATTAACAAGCTTACCCTGGCCAGCTGAAAGGTATAATTCTAACATTAATTGCTAGCGGTATTTAAACAGTGCAAGTGACTTGGTAGTTTGATAAAAGGGAGGATTTGGACTTTTCTTCCTAAAGATTTCTGTGAAATTCAGTCATGTGTTTCAAAAGCCTTTATAGAGCAATAACAACGTACATTCTAACCATTCTTTGAAACTATTTCCTGTGCAATTAGGAAGAAATAGGACAAAAGGGGAACAGTTACTAGGTAGCTCATGTGCTCTTCAAGCAAGATAGAACCTTAATGGAGTGGAAGATGTTTTTCTCTGACTGATTCAGAGCATCAGTAGATCTTCTGATATTGCTGAATTTGTCTGTAAAAAAACGCCCCGAGTTTGGGAAATTTCAAATACTTCTCCCCCCGCCCCTCCAAGGTGTGCTGCTGTGAGAACAAATTAGCTTTAAGCAAGGAACACCTGATTTAACTGTGGACTCACATGCTGATTTTCATTGATAGAGGAGAGACTTAGCTGGGCCTTTTATCTACAGTTTTCATTAGTATTTTATGCGTCAGCAGCAGCAGCATCTTGAAGTTTAAATTAATTCGGAGGAGATTTTCTAATTTACCCCAGAATGTGGAATATTTGAGATAACAGAATGAAGCCCTACAGGTCATGTATTTTCCAGTAGCAGCAAAGTCAGTACTGCTTACTTAAGCTAATATTCTTTTTAATACTTTTCCTGTGTCTTGCACTAAGTATAAGAAGAGCAGCAAGAAGTACGGAGAGTCTCTTCAGTGACTTGCACATATTTTCACCAAAGTGGTTGGTTAAGGAATATCAGAGAAATAGTAGCAGTCAATCTGTGTTGGAAAAACAGGCTAGCTAAAACACATTATGTATTTCTATTGTCGCTTTTTAGGAGCTTAAGATGATTAAGGATGTGTTGCTTGACAAAAGTTAATCATCTGACAGTGTTTAGGTAAAAAATTACTAGTAGATTACAGAATGGCAGGTGTAAAACAGTATAGTCATATACCCAGAAACTTTTGTTACAGTCTAGTTTTATGCAGCTTAGCAAACAACAGTTTACAGTCAAATTTGTCTGTCAGACTCTGAAAATGTTAAAAGACCTCATCAGGCCGAACAGAAATCATCATGAATTCAGAGACTTACTGTGTTTTACTAAACTCCAGGAATAAGTCTATGTGCTAGTTTAGGTTAAATTTTTCATAATAAATAGATTAGAAGAAATAGTTTGCATCTCCAAACAATAAGATGATTTTTTTTTTGTATCAATCAGTAGCCTCCTCCTTCAAATAATCATAAATCTGATTGTATACTGATTGATTTGGTTTTTCATTATACCAAAGATCACTTTTTACCTTTTGGTTTTTTATCTTCGTATAGTATTGTTCATTTTTGTGCAGCCTTCTTAAACCATCTTTTGTAGCATACAACCTGTGTTCGCAAGCATCGTGGAGGTCACTGCAGATTCTTGCACTAAAGGATCTTGGTGTGCTTGGCTGTACTTGGGAAGCGTGAGGTGCCTGCGTATTTCCATTATAGACATAGCTCCCTCCTCATCTTTGAATATGCACTACCTGCTTATCCATTGAAAGACGTGACTTTCAGGCTCCAAAGCAATGATCTGCAAAAGATGCACGTTAGCATTCTGCTAGACAGCCATGCAAGGTCACCCAAGGTAAGCTGCCAGCTGTCCAGTTTCCCACAGCTTAGTGCAGTGCGAGCCAGTGAAATTGTCTGTGTTATTAGGTATGAGGGACGGCTGCACTCACCTGAGCAAAGCTTGCAGGAGCAGTGTTCAGTAATGAAATGTTTTCTTACATAGTCTAAAGAATCATTTTGACTACTTAAAAAATTGATACCATAAAGGTGACACTGCGAGGAACTCTCTGGAATGCTTCTACATCTGAATATTTGCTTCTCTTATTTGTTACTGACAGTATGATTGAACGTATTTATAGTCTCATCTTACCTTTCTTTGTTAAAAAACAAGAAAGCAATTAGCTGGTATATTTATAGGGGGAGAGCAGGGTTAACCACATTGTTTGCTTTTCAAGCACTTGCATTTTCAATGTACATTGGTATTGCTATTGGTTGAACATACCCTATTTTTAAGAATGTGTAAACTAGATCGAGTACCTGGCATTAATCCAAGGTCTAATTCTTAATCTTCTGTAGTATGGATATGGTAGATAAATTTCTCAATGGCCAATTTTAAAAACTATTCACTCAAACCCGACATAGCCCATTTCACTTTCTCTTTAATAGGGTACCTAATAACTTTTTCTGATGTGGTGCATAAAGCTGTGGTATTTTGTTTTCTTTTTATTGCCAGATGCAAACACGTTCATGTATTTACAGTCAATAAAGCTATCAGTGCTATACATGGCTTTAGATTAATAATTTCAACCTTTCACTCTGGGATATCTGGTTTAGGCTGCTGTTGCTGCCTGTTTTTGTATCCTTTGATCACATACTGCCTGTCAGATCAGCTGCAATATTTTCGACTTCGTGTCACTTTTAGAAGCGGGACGATTCATTACTTTATTTTCATTTATACCATTCATAGGTTACCTATTAAACAAGCAAGGCTTCAGTTTGAGAGCAGTGTGAGTTAAATACGTCAGCAGCTAATAAAGATGAAGGTAATCCCTAAGTCCCTTCTTCTTTAATATCTCTGCCTCTGATAGCTCGTTCTCTTTACCCCGTTAACACTCTGACTTTGATTTTCTGCCATGTCTGAGGGAGGTGATTATATACTAGAACTTATCTTCAAGGTACAATACTTTCAAAGAGTTGTGGCATTACCTATGCATGGTTCATATGCAAAAAAAAAAAGTGTGGGCTGTTTGAGACAGGAAATCTAGACACTGTGTAGGAAGGAAGAAATGCCGTCCTTCGTCACGGTAACACATAGAATTAGCAAGTGTCTATATTCGCCCAGGGAACCAATTTTTATAGCAGAGTGCTGTAATTTCTGTTGTTTATCAAGACTTTATTTCTCTCTGCAAGTGTCCTAACAGACCATTTCTGCAGTGAGCAGACCAGTTAGTGATCACATGCTGCTCTTTCTTTTCTTACCAGTATTTTTACCATGCTTGCATGAGGTAAAATGCATTCATCCCCTAAAGCCACTGCAGCTTTTCTGTGGAGCAGACCACAGGCTGGATTAGCACTAGTGGCAAAACGTAACAGCTCTTAATAACAGGGATTTTTAGCATATGTTGACTCTCTTGGGATTTTTCCCATAGAATAACATGTAAATAAAAATAACAAATAAGATTTTTCACTAAAGATATTGACACATTTTACTGGATTTACATCCCCTTTCCACAGTTTCCATTTCATGCTTTCTTTCTTCCATCTAAGAGCAGTCACGGCGGCAATATGAAAATAACTTTCAAATTGAATTTTTCAAGATTCTTCTGCTATTTCTTGCTGCTTCCCACTTCCCTTATGATTTCACGTTTCTTTCTAGTCTTCTCCCTGCAAATCAAGATCTCCTTATGCTTTGCATTACCAGCTGTCAGGCATGCTGCAGATATGCTGACATGCCACTGTACTAGCTTGCTTTGGCTCTGTTGGCAGCGCTCTGCTGTCATGCTCAATTGAGACAAGCTGCAACACAGAAAGGACTACTTCCTACTGGAAAATTAATTAATGAAAAATGACTTTTGCTTTTGAAATAGAATTGTTTTGAAAGAAATTAAACAGAGAAAGAATTAAACAGAAAAACTGGGAAAGAAAAATTTTTGCATTGCAATAAATCAGTTCTTAATTTTATAAATGTTTAAGTGTCAGCTATAAAATAACTAAATGGTGAGACCAGCTATTTTGTGAAATTACAGCCTCAGATTGCATCAAATGTGACTTGAGCACAAATTCCACCTACTGAGAAGATTTTTTTGTTTATTTCCCTTGATGTAACTGTTTTTGAGAAAAAGTAGATGTAACTCTGGGCACCTGGGAATTATCTTTGGAAGAGAGTAGTGGCCAATTTAATTGCATCCTGCTGGGAAAGGCAGAAGCAAGATGATACCTGAAAGGGAGAAGGTGATGGTAATGGAGATGATCTTTCTCCTGACCTCTTCTCTTCCTCTACCCTGAAAAGCAGAGGAAGAAGCAGGACATCCTTTTCTTGTTTACTTTTCTCTCCTTTTTAGTCATGGTATTTCTATCCTTTTTTTTTTTTCTTTAGAAGAGGGTTTCCTTTTGCAGGTAATGCTTCTCGAAGCCCCAGTGTTAGTGGACTAGTAATCTTAAGGCTAATGTAAAATGTGGTAGTAGTTTCACTCTTAGGATTTTTTTTTTTTACAGGTTTGCAGTGTAGACTTTGGAGATAGTTTGAGATCTGCATGAATATTGTTCTGTGTACAGTACTTTTATATAGAGCATTGTGACTAAAAATAGGTTTATGCATCTGGTATCCATAAATCAAGGTGCTGTGTCAGCTAACAGTATCCCAATGGAACAGAAGTCACCTCAAATTTGCACAGACTGTGGATCGCTAAATAAACAAGGCTATGCTTGCCAGTCAGGAGTCATACCTCCAAGAATGATGCAAATTAGTAACGAAATTAAATAGAAACATTCATTCTGTATGCTATGCTACAGTTGAGTTAATGTGTTTGTGAGTTGGTGCAAAGTAAGGTCTATTAATAAAGGGATGCTATATTGCTAAGTACCTGCCTATGATGAACAAAGGCAAGGAACAACTTTTGTAGCTAAGAGGCTTATTTAGTGTACTGATCCTGGCACTTAAAAGTGCCTTCTAAGGCACATTATTTTCCATTTGCATTCTGCATTTCTTTGCTTACTGCATGTGAGAGAATGAATTAGTAACGGAGCAGAACAAGTAGGTCTGTATTTCTGTTGTGTGAGATTGTCTCTGTTTCTTCATTGGGAGAATCCTTGGCTACAAAGTCATTTTAAGCTGTTATGCTTTTGTCTGAACACTAATAGCAGTATTTTCATGCTCTGTACATTCCACTTTACCTCTGTAGCTGGTATGTATTTAAATCAATTAATTCAGAAGAATTAATGCTACCACTAGTTATCTGGACCTGCATTTTACTCAGCAGTGAATAACTTGAAACCTTTTTAAACAGTTCAGAAAGACCTGAACATTTCATGTAAATTTGCAAATAGTCCTGTAGAAAGTAATAAACCATCAGAAAGGTTTTTTTGAAATGGGTGATAATTTTTGATGATATTTCCACAGAGCACAATAACATAATTACTTCACTCAGTTGTCACCGCCTTGGAGCACAGATTGCTGTTACTGACGTTTGGGAAGTCACTAGCACGCTGTGAGCGCTCATTCGTCGTTGGCACGGTAGTCCTCTCTCCTAAAATCCCTTTAAGCAGATCAACTGTTTCAGTAGATCAGCTTCAGTCTTTCAGAGCTTGCTTCCTTTTTTTTTTCTTAAGCACATTAAATAGTTCTAGAGGAGTTGTGGCTGTGATTTCTGAAATACCGCCAGATTGCTTTGATTCTGCTCTAATTATTTATTTCTTACAAAGTCTTTCATACATTCTTATATGCTGTTTGTTACAGATTTTTGAGTGTTCTTCTTTACACAAGCTCTTACTTGGAGTTTAAAAAGGCTGCAAACAACAGCAGAAAGCCAGAGCTGGAGAAAGGAAGAGATGTCCATTTACTGTCCTCTTTTACAACAACGTGTTGGCTCCCAGCACAGAGTCGAACCTTGTAGTCCCTGACACTCACCTGACAGACCATCTGCAGATCAATTAGGCATCCACGAATGGATCTGTTTTGACTAGCAAGGGTGTAAATTAGTCTGGAAAATGTGTCTTGCCCACTGTGGAAGTAATTCTGCTTGAACAGAGAAAGGCCTTATTTTAATAGGGATTTTTTTTTTTCCTTTCTTCTCCTATCACCTGAAAATCTTAGATTCAGACCTCTGTAGTAGAAGGATTGAAGAATGATTGATGAAAACCTTGAATCCTACTTTGAAAATGTAGCACATGCAGTGCATTTTCAGTAGAAGGAAGCAGCATACTTGAAAGCTTTAAAACATGTTTTCATATTAATTTGATGCCACTTAAATAGTCTTTGAGGAGAGTGTTTCTAGATTCTGAATTTTCAGTTATCACTACAGCGTGTTTTAAGGAAAATGATGCATTTTCTTTTAAAGCTGCCTCCTGCTGCTATTCAGACCAGTTCTTTGGCTTGTTTGAAACCAGTAGGGCACATTACTGCACTGGAAAATGAACAAGTGTTTGTGCTGTTTCAACTTATATTCAGCTGAACACCAATGGGCACTTGCAGCAAAAATGGGAAATAGAGTGAATAATCCCTCTTGCCTTTTGAGATGCTTGTAGTTGAATTACATTAGCAGGATAAGAAGCTGATATTGTTAACAGCGCAGCATTGACTCTAAACTCTGAAGACTTCTTTCTGGAGGTATTTTAATCCATCATCTTCCATCAGTGTTCCGTTTGTGTGAAACTAAATTAAAAGGTTTCCTTGGGTTTCTGCTCCTATTTTTGTGTTTTACCTGTCTTACTGGAGGGAAGAAATCCACAGGAGTACACATGTTTCTGTTTATATAACTTATTGCTCTTAACTACTTAAGAAAAATACTTTCAAGGATTTAAAACATGCTTTTCCTTCACTTGAAGCAAAATAATCCCTTAGATGCATGCTTTTAACAACGATGTATCTGCAACTCTTAAATTTCAGTGATTTACCTTTACCATTGTGAGAACTTTCATAACTGTTAATTTCTTCCTAGGCCTGTAAAGGAGGAATTGGCAGCAGAACCACTAAAGTATGCTGAGCAGCTTCCTGTGGCTCAGATAATTCACCAGGTATGCCTTTCTATTTTAAGGATTTTCTTTGAGGATAAACAACATCTGTAATGTGCTTTTCTGGGTCATAGAGAATCACTGTGCTTATGCTAGAAGTATGTAAAAACAACATATTCCTGTTCAGATGACAACTATTAAATTTTAAAACTGTTATTCAGAACACAGCAATGAAAAGATGCTTGCAGTATGATACAGTGCTTAACTTCAGAGGTTGCTGTTAAAACTGTACGTGTCTACTGATTTAAAAGAAAAAAAAATCCATGAATTTCTTGGAATTTGTATTTCGAACCAAATCGTATTCTCACTTCTGAAAACAGCTGAAGTGTAGCACCATTACTGTGCTATAATTGTCATGAAGAGTTGAGCAGGGAAAACAATTTCCCTTCCCAATATAAGTTCAAGTGAGATGCTAGCAGTATTTCCACCTTCAGCTGCAGCAGTGACTTTGTACTTTCTGCTCTGTACAGCTTTTTTGCGTGCTTCTTTTTTCCCCCCCCCCACAATGAAGAACAGAGGTTAAGATTTTTATCTAGTTTATACCTTCCAACAGTGTCTTTAGATGAAATGTCCCTTAAATAGATACGCAAATGAGGGTTGACATGGACATTTAAGTTGGGATTGTATAGCAAGATTGCATTTTTTATTAGAGTTTGCCTAATTTTTCATTATCAATCTATGCTAAGAAGGGGCAAGAGATCTTTCCTGTGCAGAAGATGCTGTCCTCGCTTACACTATTCCCCAAGCTCAAGGCCCAAGCCTAATTCTCAGTCCATCCTACTGGTAGGATGTGGGCAGCCCAGCCTGTATTCCTATTTCTTCCTTCTGCAGCTTGATTCTTGACCGCTAATGACATTGCTCTCTGCCTGCTCTGTGGAATGACTGTGGCCAATAACATGCATAGAAGTTGTAAAGTGTAGGTCTTGAGATTTGGTGTTTCACTTCTTGGTGATACTCTCAAAAAAGCAAAGAGGTGCTGCTGTGTTCCAGTTAATTGGAATTTTTCCAGGAAAATCTATTTTGGGGCTTATTTTGGGTGCCTGTCATGCTTCAGGGATTGAGAAGCTGAATTTTCTGAAGTCAAGTCTGAACAATTCAGATTACTGTTTTCCTAACTGTGTCTTACAATACAGAGTATTTTAGGTAATCAGATTTACTCTGGAAAAGTGGGGAGGATCATGACAGTTCACCTTGGGAGACAGAATGATACAGCCCATTCATTGCCTTGAGACACCCAAACTTTCCAACCTGAAAAATGGGGCTTGATATCGGCCAGGGTAGAAATAAGTCAGAGTAGATGATGTTCAATACCGTGTGGCTTCAGATTTAGCTGGAGTTGTACAGTTAAAGATTAACAGGAGCAAATGAAAGTCCACCAAATGTCAAAGTGGCTTACAAAATTCTCTAACAATTAATTATTATTCTTTTCTTTCCTTGTCAGTTAGTGTTTTTAAGTGATTGAGTTACTTGCCACAGGCAAGCTAGTTTACCGTAAAGGAAACATGAGCTTAATTTTAAAGCTTTCAAGTGTATAGGTCTTTTCTGCAAAATATAAACACAAGGGGTTTTAAAACTTTTGGCTGTGATCTGCACTTCTGGGAGGAATATCTGATGTGTTCAGAACATGGAAGATTGGAAATCAGGACCAGTTTGTATGTCAGGAGCTCCCTGGTGTTGTCAGAGCTTCAAATGACCCAACAGCCTGCAAATGTCACATTTAAAATTCTGTCTTCATGCCTGACTCTCAGCATAAATGAATTAAACAGCAGAGCAGGCAGCCAGTCAATATGTTCTTAACAGTGCAAGTGAGCAATGAAACAGTTTGTGGGTTGTTTGGAATCAGTAAATAGAAGCTGCGTGGAATGGCTCACCTAGAGGAAAATCTCAGATAGGAAACAGAATTAACCTTTAAGATGGTCGACCAGCTGAAATGTCATAGTAATATTTTTACAGCACTAAGTAAGTAATAACCAGGGGGACTTCATTTGGCTACCGTGGGTTACATTGCAAGATAATATTGCACTCTGGAAAGGCAAGAATGTGCTTTTTATTTATTTATTTATTTTTCCACTCTTCTGTGCTTGCTGCATCATATTTACCAGCATTATGGAGCTGTGATCCGCGCAGAGCAGCTAGGCAGGCCTAATTTAACTGGAAGACTCTCTGATGTAGAGAAGCAGAATAAAATGATGGTTGTTTAGCTGTAATGTGAGGTTGCCAGGCATCATATCCTAGCTTTGTTTGTTGTTGATGCCAGTTTTGAGCCTCAAAGGGCTTATAGTCAGCTAAGCATCCCCTACACTAGTTGGTTTACATTTTGGAGTTCATTACGTGTCCTTTCTGTGGGACCTTTGGCAGTTGGAACACTTAGTGCAAGGGACATGTTAAGCTTATGTAAAAACATCATTTTTTACTTTGAATGAATCAAAAAACAGGGAATTCTGTTTGTGGTTCTGTGTTCTGGTGCTATCTGGCGTGATAGATAATCACGGTGTTTTATATGGCCTCTTGTTGCTTCTGTACCCCGTGTAAGATTTTCTCATGTTAATCCCTCTGGATTTTACCTCTAGGTATCATTAAAAGCCATCAGTAAAGATCATAAGTGATTCTGACACATAAGATAGCTTATATTTGGCAATATACATTTGGAATACTTAAATTGGTACAGACATCTAGAAGAGCACAAGGCAGTTTGGTGAAGAAACAGAACCAAGTCTTGGCTCTCCTTCTTAAATTATATAATTACCATATATTGTAAGCTTTAGAACTGAAATCACGTACTCTTCAGATGAAAAATTTAAACAAACCTTTATGTAGTAGACGTTAAGCTTTAAGAAGAATAGTCACAGTAAGATACAATTTTTAATCAGGTTCATTGTAGATAAAATGCTGCTAAATATTGTATTTTTGATATGACTTAAACATCCCTCATGAATGAACAGGGGAAAAGCTGCTTTTGAGAAGATTCTGTTTTCATTTATCATAAAGAATATTCACTGCTGTGCCAATTCAGCACAGTATTTTAATAAAAGTACCAAGCTTCAGAGACACTACTCATGCTCTGACTATTACTATGTAGTAATATATATTTTGCCTAACTGATTTAGGATTTTGAAGGTCTCTTAAATTGTAGCAGAGTGACATTACAGGTGCCTTACTGATGGAAAAAAGTCATTGATGAAAGACATACTTCAGTGGAGAAATGCCAAATATCCTGAGGTTATTATAACTGAAAACAAAATGAAAGGGCAAATTCTGATCAGAATCAATTTATGGGCTTCTTTTAGTCCACTGTAAAATACTCATTAGATAAATTAGTGTCATGTTAAAAGAGAGTCACAAGGGCAATACTGATTTGCCCCATCTGGTCCAGCTTGAGGGAATTGATTACAGTCTAAAATAATGGGAATAAAATAAGAAATTAAAGAAAGAGTATGGGAGAGGAATCACAGCTACAGATGGAGAGACTGATGGTGATCAGAGCTGACTGTGGAAGTGCAGTGCAACTGCAGGTCTGTGTTGTCTTGCAAGAGAGTCTGAGTTTCCATGTATTCTCTGATTTTGTAACTTCAGGCTGTAAGAAAAATCCTTTTGGTTTGAAGATGAGTTTTTATTCATTCTGAGGACCTCATTTTGATATGGCAGAAGAGTGTTAGTTTATTCATCAATGTTATTCCTACTTCATGTTTATTTAATTGGGAGAGATTTTCTTTAGCAGCTTTTGGTAGAAACCGTTGAAACAGTATTAACAAACTAAAGTACACCATGTTGCATAGATTTCTGTTAAAGCATTCTTTGATTATCTGTAGCAGAACAATTTTACCTTTCAGACTCAAATGAATTCACAAACATTAAGTGAAAGTGATTTTGTGTGGCTTATGATGTTTGTGAAATACTCAGAATGGAAGTTAACCCATCACATGCCGATGCACAGTCCTTAAAGCATGATTTTATAATTCAGGGATGTTGCTGGGGCCTCTCTTCCCTGGTCTTAGTTATTATTTTTCAAGATGGGGGGGTGTCTCCCTCTCAGTCTATGTCTGCCCTGATGGTGAAGAGTCGTTCATCCAACAGGATAGTCCTTCTTTGTGTTTAGTCTTGCAGGAACTCTTCTGTGGAAAAAAGAAAACTGTAGACACCTGTGCACACCTGTGCACACCTTTGTGAACATTTGTTTCTCAGAGAAGAAAAGACTAGGTATTTTGTGGTCCATGTGCATATTTACTACTTGAGTCTTTTAGAGATATGAACCTGTGGAGTGTTTGTTTGTTTTATTTTTCTCCCACATTTGTTGTGTTTGTTTTTATAACCACTGTCGTTGGCTTCATCCACCCAGCTTGAATTGACTGGATTCATTCCCAATGAGCTGGATAATATTCCTGTAACATCTTTGCTGAGAGCCTGGAGAGGGATGAAAAATGGTGGTAGCTGCTGATTGCCCTAGGGCTGAGTAGCGAAGCCATTGGTGGTTTATCCTGAGAAACAAATACCCCAAAAAAAAAAAAGTGTTAAAATAAAACCCTCTGTGGGGAACACCATATGCAGCTGTTGAAATCTGTGCAGTGCAGAAGCTAAAAGCTGAAGAGGAACCACTGCACACAGGGCCCAGACTGTCAGCCACCGACCCAACATGCCAACAGGTTTGGTTTGAACATTGTGTTGCTGTAGGTCCATGTTGTGCTGATCTAAACTGGACCAGAAGGCTCTGATTTGTGTATGTTTTGTTAAGCAGGACACACGGGTGTGTTTAGTTGAATGCAAATTGCTGTCACTTGCTATGTCCTGCCAAGTAAATCCATTTTAGATTATATGCTTACTCAGTAGCAAGATTTTGGTCTAGTGTCATCACCCAATCTCCTGATGACAACCAGATGCAGATAAAGACTGATGGAAGAAGCTCTCCTACCTGAATGTACAAGCTAGCAATAGTAAAAACTACAGCTTTCCTATGGAAAGATCTTACACTGACAGATGCTACTTTACATGGGTAGAGCTGACGCTCGTGTTTCTTCAACAAAAGGATCTTCAAACCACTGCAGACTCACTAGACAGGTCTGCATATATATTTAATGGCCTCCTCTTGCTTGATTTGTAGAATCTCAGTTCTACTACAGACCAGAACTATATCTGCAGATAGAAATCCAACGATTTTCTAATATAAACTTATACTGGTGGTTTTAATCATCTTGGATGAAGTTGCTCTTGGTATTTGAATGTTGTTCTTTGGAAGTTTTTGTTTTCTAGATGAGTAGGACAGGACATGAAGCTTAGATAAATGGACTAGTATTTGCCACTTTAACCCTGGCAGTGTTTGCTGTTTGTGTTTTGCAATGTTATCGCATTGCAAGCAAGCAATGCAATCTATTGAAGAATATCTGTGTAATAAAGTAAAATTATAGTAGATAACTTATCATGCATTTGCAATTCACATTTATTTAGCAGACATTAACTTGGTTTTAAAAAGCTAAGCTTTTTTTTTGCATAAACGAAGTTTGAAATTAAGATGCTGATTTTCACTGATAAAAAATCTTTAAACTTTTTTAAAGAAGTACTGTTTTTATCTGCTTTGTTAGGCAGTGACAAGCAGTTGAGTCAGAATACATTTGTTTGCTCATTATTAGGCTCATTTCACTTTAATCTGTTGAAAATGCAATGTGATTAGCATCTTAGAGATGTTATTTGTGTTTTATAAAAGCCATTAGGAGTGCGTTAATCAACCATGGGAGGTGCTTAATAGCACAAAGGTATTACAGATTTTTATTTTTGATGTAGACATAATGTTGTTTCATGGACAATAATTTATTAAATGTCAAAGTTCTTTAATAAGTGATACTTGCCTTTACTTGTGGGTTCAAAAATCACTGTATCTGTTAGGTTAGCAGTCTTTTCAGCAATGTCTATGGAAACCGAATTTTTCAGAAGCATAATGCTGTATTGAAGATTAGAAAATACTCCCATTTTAAAACCCAGTTTTATCTTAAAATATAATATTTGGTCACCCTGCATAGAGAAGCCTTGTCTCCATTTCCTGGGGCAGGCAAAAACCTTGTCTCCTGTCATCTCGCGCTAGGATTCCTGCCTGGCTCAGGTTTTATTTTTGCAATTTCGAGCAACACCAGCAGCAGAGAGAAACAGCGTTGTCCTCTTATTGCTGCCACTTCTTACAGCAAGTTTATGAAGAACAGCAGCTTAATTCTGCAGTGTTCCTGTCTGGTTTTAGACTACCGGTGAGGAAAGTTGCTTTTGATGCATGTCACAAAAATCTGTGGACCTCTTTCTCAGCGACAGATTTAAAGCCCCTTTGTGGCTAGGCATTCTGAGCGTACTCATGTGCCGAGCTAAATGCACATGTGTTGTACAAGAAAGGCTGAAATAGCCTTTCTTCATCTAGGGCTTTTGGTGTGCATTGAAGTTGAAAATTAATATCCTTCAATAAGACTTTTTGAAAGAGAGATAATTTATTTATTTATTAACACTAGGCATATATTGGTGCACTCTGTAAAATAAAGGTGGTTTGCCTATGCTTTATGATTGTAGTGGAAATAGTCTCCAGTGAAATCCTGTCCAGACATTTAAAAAAAAAAACAGTCTGCCACAGAGAGAGCAGCAAGGATCTTCCTGCTAATACTGTCTGCAAACTGGGGTGTAGGGCTCCTTTGAAGTTCCCACCCTAAAATTTCTTCTAATGTTACGATTGAGTAAAAAAAAATTAACAGTCTTCTGTGGATATCAACACATGGGACATGAACCTTTGAATCCAGAGAATGTATGTTTATTTACTTTGATAGTGTCATGTTCTCCAGATCAGAACAGAATTGTCTTATGTTGCTGGGACTGACTTCAGGAAGTTACCAATCACATCCTTGACTTGATCCAGTTAGTTACTGCAGAGTATCAGTGATGATGCCCACCTCTCTCATATTAATCCTCTAGTCGTTACAAACAACAGTGTTCGCTCTTTGTTTCTCTTATAGAAATAATGAGTAAGTAATGAGATTTCATTAATAAAGTTGCAATGTAACTGAAATAGCATATACTTCTGAGTATAGCCTCATAGTATTTTGTAAAAGATTGAAGTTAAACTATAAATTCAGCTTTTTGATGTGGCAGTGTTTTTTCTCATCACTTATTCTTTATCAGAGAATAGAGTGATATGAAGTTAGAATAAATTAATGATGATCTGTTTATTACACACAAGGCACAACTGCCTTTGTTTTGTTATGTTTTCGATATGAGCATGAGGAAAACCCTCATATGAGAAAGAGGAAGAAGATATACCCAGTAAAATGGTTTCTTTTCTTCCATCTTTTCATAAAGAAATGTTGTGGATCATCACTCTTTGCCTATCTATTCTGCAATCATTTCTTTTTAATAAGCATTGTCCAAAATGTAAAATGAAGGAGGAAGTGACTGGAACATGTCAGGTTTTATAGAGTACTGTAACTGTGTGTAATTTACTCTTCTGAGCACTTCATATAACTGCATTTGAAGGGTCACCGGATGACCATGATCTCTAATAGTTGCTGTATTTCTTATATTCAGAAAAATAATTAATGAGTTTTACAGCTGAAGCAGCTGTGTGTTTCAAGATCCCATATGCAGGAAGTTGGTTTGCGTAGGATCGTTTGCGTTCACTTTGCCTTTGTGCTTCTTTGCACCAAGATCCCTTTTGTTGTGTTTTATAACCTGGTCACTTGTGTAATTTAAAACCGTGGTTATTATTTCTACTGTGCCACAGATCTGATCAGAGCTTATCAAAAGAGAGAGACTCAAAAATGCTTACAGAATTAAGTAAAATTCCTTGGCCAAAAGCAAAGCAAGGCTAAAAAATAGAAATTCCTATTTGTAAATTAAGGCCATAAACGACTGTTATGTTAAACTTTTCTGACTTTCTGCAACTATTCTAATTATTCTGATATACTAAACTATTCTGACTCTTAGATACTTTGCCTGTGTTCTCCCTTCTTTGTAGTATGCTGAAATTAGGGAGGATGACTTACAAAAACTGATTGAGTAGAGGTTGGTAGAAGTTTAAGTCAAACTGTAATTATAGGGGAGCAAAAAATTGGGGGAACTGCCACTGTTGTGACCGGAGAAACACAGCTCCGGTGTTGGAGCTGGTGGGGAAGAAGCAAACGTGTCGCTGTCCCCAGGCATCCCCGTTGCAGCTGCCATGTGAATCACTGCACAGTGCTACAGTTCAGGTATCTGTAGCTATTGTGTTTTGTGTTGGGCAGCTGATTTTAAAACTGTTCCTGTAGGTCTAAGTGTAGGGAGGTTATTTTTAAGTGAGCTTTATTATTTGAGACTCTTTGCTCTCCTTTACGGCTATAATAAGCCTGGCTAATGTCGGAGCCTTTCTACTGAAATTCTCTCTCTAGTCGTTTTCACTCTCACTGTTATAGTCCTTTTCTATTGAGCATATGATTTATGTTTTTCATCTTTTCTTTGGTTCTGTGAGACTTTTTATGATACGTTGGTCTGCATTCATCTGCATTTGTCATTTTGAAGCTTGGATTCTTAGATGTTTGGAGTAATTTTGGGTTTGTCTGCACTGGGTCCCATTTATTTGCTATTCCTGCAGATATTGGGAAAGTGAATACTATTTAGGTCACTGTCGTGAGCTGACTCCAGTGGGGATAACTGAATAGGTTTTCAGTGTGTAATGGTATGCAAATAATATACTTCTGACTCGCATGGGAATAGACTAAATATATGCACAAGCTGTCTGTGACCTTAATAGGTTTGTAGGCATTATAATACACCATGTGCTGCTCTAGCATAGTATCTTATGTGCAAATATATCAAATGTGGAAGAGGGCAAAGAAATTTATGAAATGAATTGCTCTAACTCTGTTAATTTAGTGTGTGATCCATGTACTGTACTGTGTATGGAAATGTATACTGGTGCTTCATTTGATTTACTTTTGTAATGACAGTGATAAGTAGAATATTAGTTAACCTTAATAAAATAGAAGATTGTTAATACTTTATGCTCAGAACCCACTTATTTGTTACTCTGATAGAGCTTATGTGTGCATGGAGAGGGAAGATGGAACTTGAAAAAAAAATCATTTATTTATCATGGTAAAATTATAAATAACTTATTCAAAGGGGCTGTGTTCTTTATGTTTATAATGTTCATAAGGAAACCATATTTTAAAAACTATGTTTCTTTTTAGTTTATTGCAAATTCTAGAGCAATTTAGGAAACAGATGCCGTATTTAAAAAAGCTTTTCTTTAGTGAAGCTTTCTGTGCGAGGGAATGCATTCGTTCTAAAAGTTCATTTCCCTTAAATTAGCTTGTATTTCCACTGAGGATGGCTTATATTAAGCACAAAGGGAGGCTTAGTGGTTTAGACTTCCATCAAATAAACTGCACAAGTAAAAAGAGAAGATGCCAGCCTCATGCTCTTGTACTTTAAAGTATTGTGTTCTCTCTCATGGGAATTCAAGATTAGAGAAATTATAAAGGCTTTGCATAAAAACAGGGAGTTAGAATTAATTTTTGCTTAAGCAGGGAAGTGTCAAAAGCCTATTATGGTAATTTTTCAATTTTGTCTTAACTTTTCACACATTTTAAAATAGTTGTACATTTGAGTGGAGGCATAATTGATGTGGCTTTTTTTTTTTTCTTTTTTCTTTTCCTTGGGCCATCATAAGACATAGCTTAGGTGCATTTAGGGGCTTGGGAGAAATAGGCGTGCTAATTAAGTAGTTGACATTTTTCATATCATAGTGAGAAGATGTGCCTAATGGATTGAAATAGTATGCTAAGATTGGTTCCCCTATTCTTCATTACATCCAAGTACCAGATTCAATATTAGGTGGAGACAGTTAAACCACAAAGATATTAGAGAGACAGTGTAATTCCTAGCATTAGAATTTGGCGGTTGTAGAGACTGTATCTTCACTCTTAGCTGGTAAGTAAACAGCAGCAGTAAAAGCCTACATGTAAAAAGTTATTCATTGTTAGTATAAATACTGATCTTCTAAAGAAGATAAAAATGTCACTGCTACACTTGCTTACTTGCTTGTTACTCTTTATTGAATTAAAATGGAAATCTTATCTATATGACAACAACCTATAAAATGCAAGGGTAGCAGTTTAAAATTACAATCAAAGTTAATCAGAACTATAGTTAATATAGAACTTCCCTAATTAAAGGAACATGTTACGTACATAATATATAATGTGATAAAAACATTTATCACATTAAGTGATAAATTAATTCATTTTTATTTTTGTAAATAAAATATTTAACACAAGAAATACTATTTTAGATTTTTTTTGGTGATCAATTTAACTGTTTGAGAGAAACAAGCTTTGACGTTCGAATGAGGATTCTTGGCAAATATGGAGTAGGCAATACTCTAAGTGTTTGCTGATGAGCAAGTTTTGTTAGTGGGTATGTATAAATAAGCCATCTTTCCTATGTATGAGCTAATTTTTTTTTCAAAGGATGGTTGGGTGTGAATAACCCAAGAGGAAGAGTAGCAACCACTGGCATCTCCCAAAACGATGTGCAACTTGGCTGGAGTTTTTCTTTGTTGTTGGCAGTAGGACTCATGCAGAGGCAGAGATCTGTATTGTAGAGAGATGAGGGAATATTCTGCAGTAGAGTATTTTCTGATACTACTGGATGGCTTCTGTGAAGCCCCACTTTGAGTTTCACCTTTGAGTTTCACCTGGAGCAGTCTGATTCCTTCTTAGCGCTTCCTCCTCTTCCCAGAAGCTGTGCATGGGAATCTCCAGATGAAGAGTGCAACGTGGTCCTGCCCTTCCCGTGAGGAAGCCTGGATGGCAGGGTTGGCATTGGCATTGCCTTCTGCCTCTTAACTGAGGTTTCCAGCTCATGGATCTCTGCTGTTCTGTGTTTGCGTCCCCGAAATGCCTGGAATGAAGCAAGTGCTCACATGGGTATGTGTGTGTGGAATGTGAGGGAAAGGGATATCTTGGGATATATTATCCAAAGGGCAAAGTGTTTATTACTTTTTATTCCTTATGTCATTGCACCATGCACTGGCACAATGCAAGTGTGCCAGTGTGTGTGGAAGCACATGGGCTTAATTTAAGTATATGATAAAATTCTTTGACTTAATTTGCATTACCTCTCAATAAACATATGCAGGTTCAGGATTTAAATTCAGTTTTCTGGTGTCAGTTCAGTGCTTTGTGACATTTTCATTTCTCTTACAAGCTTGCAGGGTTTTTATTAATCATTACTTTTTTGTTGTTTACGCATGAGAGCTTCGCTGATAGGCAGTGTTTATTTAAAACATATTTCAGTGAATAGTAAAATTAACGGTATCAGCTTTGTTAGTTTTTTTTTCTTCTATCTACTGCATTTGTTCTTCTTCTAAACTTATGCTGGATGAAAAGTAGTTGCTACCCGTGAGCTCACGTTGATACGGACAGAATATAAATGTTACCGATGTTGAAATATTTTGCAGAGCTGTGATGGCAGATACCTTCCTCAACACTTTTCCTCAGGTGACGGCACTGTTAGCTCCAAATTTGTTCACACATTTATCCCACTTAACCATGTAAACGTAGTGAGGTGCTGTGGGTGATTTTTGTGTTGAGTTAATTATATTTTGTTTACCCTTCAGCAGCCTGCTGTGAGGAGCGAGGCAGAGCAGCTCGTGGGCTCCTGACAGCCCTGATGAATGGCTGGAGATAGAGATATTGGCAGGCTGCTCTCTAGTGCTCTGTCTGGAATTGTTTTACTAAATAATTCAGAGGGTTGAAATTTGATCAAATCATTTCCATTTTAAGAATGAACGGAAGGGGTAAATGAATAAAGACTCCCGTAATGGAACGGTTGTGTTTGTGTTGTCGAACGGACAAAGCGACATCCCATTTCCCTGCTCCCGTGGAGCTCCCGGTGTGCGTTGGTGCTCCAGCTCTGTGCGAGCAGTTCCCAGCGCTTGTGGTGGCTGCGAGGCACCCTGCCACAGCAGCTCCCTGTGTGGCATCCCCATCCCACCTGGGGTGTCAGTCATCCCCTGGGACACAGCATGCCTGGAGCAACCCAACTCTGGGGGTTAGGCTGGATCACATTTTTTAAGGAGGATTGTATGGAGATGATTCTCAACTCCGAAAAGACCAGTTAGAAGTCTGAGCTCAGAAACGGGTGATGTAGCAGTTGTACAGGGTCAGGTCCTCACACAGCACCGCTACTGCAGGAAGCAATGGTTAGGCTAGATGGTAGGCAGATAAAGTGCAAGTGGTTTGCCATTAAATAGGATCTGGTTTCATCTTTCTACAAGATTTATGCTTTTGGGAAGATGTTGATGTTGTACATATCGTGTGTGCTAGTCCGGGGTGTATATGCTTGGTTTAACATTTTTTTTTCTCCAGAAGAATGATCTGTGTTTAGCTCCACTGATGACCTAGTGCCATACAAATGTCGTCTTGGGACACAGAATATTTATGACACCATAAATCTGCCATTCTTTCCTAATGACAGTTGCCCACAAAAACTCTTTGCAGGAATGAATGTGTTCTCTGAGATGCCTTGTTCTTTAACACATGAGATATAACAAAAATGACTTTCTGGTGTAGGCATAATAATGTGGAACCACAGAGTAAGTGGCTAGTTTTGCCACCTCATCCGTATTTTAATGATCTGCATTCACGGTCATACAGGAGCTAGAGTATCCAGCAATATTGGGCTGATATTTGATAATAGTTCTATTTTGTTGTTGTTGTTGTTGTTCACATAAAGAGTATACAGGTTAGAATATTTGATATCATATAGATATGGGTGAGGATGCTTGTCTGGCACAATTCTGGCACAATAGTGCAAAACTGCTGAATACAAAAATTGCCTTAAAAATGGGGGAGCAAACAGATCTGTCACCAGCTGATTTCTCAGTGGAGATGTTTCCAGTAAAAATTTGGCTGTGTTTTATGATGCATATTTAAATGTGTAGGTACCTTTTGTGCCCTCTTTCCTTCCATCCATTTTCCTTCTTACCTCTTAAATGCATTGCTGTTCTCAGTTGTGCAGGCAAAACCCAGGGCTCTATAGCTCAAAGGGTATAATGTAACACAGAGCTCAAAGCAAAGGAGAACTTCATAAATTCTATTTTTAAAGTTTCTGGGGACTCTTTGTTTAAAAAAAAAAGTAGTGAAAGGTACAGAAATATAGAAAGGTATAGAAAGGTGAATAGGAATATATATTTGGATTCCAGTTTCTTAAAATATAGCTACTTGTAGAGGTATTTGATTATATTGTGTACTTAATATAGCATACTGAGTATAAGATCTAATGCTGTCTAACATCTGTTGTTAACAGAGTCTGCCACCTGGAAATAAAGGAATAGATACTCGTGGGATATTAAAAAAAAAAAAAAAGTGTGGTTAGAACCTTCATTAGTAGTTTGAACAAAATACTATAATAATTTATGGATGCTGTGGTTTCTTCATATAACTAAGTATACCTTCATTTATGTTTGAAGATCAAGATTATACTTCATAATGGAAGTTTGGAGGCATACAGTTAATTATAAGAGATTAAGAAAAATCATGCCTTGGAGCTTGTTAATTGAAAAGGATATAAATGGTCTCACCTCGTGGTCCTGAGTGACGCTATGGTAGATCCAAGCAGGAAGAGAAAATTATTTCTGCTTAGAAAGAGTGAGCCAGGTGAGGCAGCTATTTGGAGTAATCACAAACTGGAACAGGTAGGAGCCCACCCATGTACGTACTGCTTTTTCTCTGAAGATTGATAATTTGGTTCTGCTTCCACTGGCAATTAATCATTTTATTTGAAAGGACAAAATCTTCAGTTGTAGAAGACTGAGATAACCTTCTCTCGGTGGGAAGTGGGCAGTGCTGCTCCAAAAAACAATCTTGAATGTAGTTTGGACCATTTCACTCCTTTCAAGTGCGTATATACTATCAGCCTCTCCATGCTCTTTTCCACCTCCTTTCTTCTTTGCATCCACTATTGCTGCCTGCTTAATTCAAAGCTTGAGTAGCAGCAGGCTTGTCACTTACAGCTGATTATTTTTGGAGGTCATCTCTGCTGAGGTCAATCTTCCAGTTAAGTAAGCTCACATTTCTGTAATTTTTTGGCCTCAATAAACTTATCTTCCAATTTGTGGCATTATCCCATGTGCTGAATACCTTTAGCTTTCCTCTTGCTAAATATATATATATATATATATATAAATATTATATATCTTTATATATACATATATTTTAAAGGAACCTTCTGAAAGTAACAGCAGCCAAGTTTTGAATATTAATCTGGTTAATTAAGCTGCTTGTCTTCTATATTTGTATGCTTAAGTTGACAGCAAGTTTTGTGCTTGCAAAGTCATAGAGAACTTTGGCACCCTGTTGTGAAAATCACAATCCTGGCTTCTTTTGGAGTATGATGTTGATTAAAATACATAAAATTTGCTCAGTAGACCTTAAAAAGATGAAGAGTTATATTTTTAAATATAGCTTTATTCTATGACTTTATTCTTCTCCTTTTGTAAGCATACGCGTGTTCTTGACTGCTGTAATGATAACTCTCTGCTGACTGAGCAGGTAAGACCTCTGCTGTGCTGGTCTGCCAAAGATAGATAGGAATTGCTACAGCTATCAGTATGGAGCTGCACTTATTAGTTCCCTTTGGATAAAGCAACTCACACATCTTGGAGGCCCAATCCCCAGCGTGTTTGCCATGAGAGCTTCATTCAGCTAAGTGGTGGCTTGTGTGAGCATCGAGTTGCCCTGAGTCCTCGGTGCTACAAAACCTTCCTGTGATTGGAAGTATGTTATGTATTGTGTCACCGTTTGGAAAATTAATGAATAACTTGTAAACCACTAAAAGTACTTTTAAGTGCTATATGATGCTGAGAGGTAATGCTGAAAGTTGAAAATAAGTGAGCAGCCAGGTTTTTTGAGAAGTTATTTTCTGAAAAGCTCTTGTAGATTTACCCCTTCTAGAAGGACATGAGTTAAACTGTAGTAACATATTGCGGTACAGTTAATGCTGATCCTACAGGTTTCAAAGAAATTATATTTGCTTAAAATGCAGTTGTTATTGACCTTTTAATTTAGTTTCATTAATTTTCTTTCCGTGTCTTCCATGAGTTTTTGTTGTTGATGAATGACATTTCTTCATAATATTGGGAATATTGGTAATCATGGCACTGTGGTTAATAAATGCAAAATGGAAGATTAGACAAAACCACTATCAATTATTTGTAGATCTCTTATGACTTTAATTTTGCTGTGGGCACGAAAGCACATTAAACTCTTATTAGATGGCTGGAAATATTAGGTCCCTTCTCCCTGAGGATGCCAGATCAAACTATAAGCAACAAATTATAGCAAAGTGAAAGCCCGGACTTTCACTACAAGCTTTGAGGGTGTATTTTGTACATACCATGGAAGCATGAAAACAGGTATCTCAAGAAAAAAGAAAGAAAACTTTAAATGTTGCAGTGGAGGAAATACAAATGTTCATTCATATGGAGGGTGTCTGAGAAAATAAAGAAATCCACACACCAAAAAGCATAGAATTCACCTAGAGATCTAGTAATGGCCCCAGGCACTGCAGTGCCAGAGTGGGCTCACTGCCCTTCCTTGCTGTTGCTCACTGATCCCCAAGCGAGTCGAGGTGGAGACAGCTTTGCTGAGGGTTTCCCTGCTGTGCTGATGCTGTCTGGCAGGAAGCCCTGGCATCCCAGGGGATATTTTATTCCACCTGTGTTGCAAGAACTAGACCAAAACCGGCTTAGACTCTCTGAATGAAACTCCAGAGGAAATTTGGCAGGGGTTAATTTGAACTGCACCTTAAAGGACTCATTGGAACAAAGTCCTTCTAACTCTCTCTCTCTCCGTGTGTGTGTGTGTGAGTGTATAATTTTTTTTGGGGGGGGAGGAGGGCAAGGGGGCAAGGGGGTGCACATATAGTTAAATATAGGTATTTTGCGCACTCGTGATACAAATCAGCACCATCTATCTCAGGTTAGGGAGAAGGTTTCCCACAGCAACTTATTGTATGCATCATTTTTAAGCTTTTGCCTCTTCTCTGAAGCCGTGTTTGGGTAAGATGCTGGAGCAGACTTAGAATTGGCCTATCCCAGTTTGGAAATTAATACTTTCCTGTCTGCCGTACTGCAGTATTTAGATTCTGTGCATTGCCTACAGTTACGCTCCAAATGTGGATTTTAAGTTTAACCCAAAGCTTTCTTTAGGAATATTTTAATCCTTATTAAGGGTGCTGAAGGAAAGGGGAGTTCTGCTGAAAGAGGATTATAAGGTTGGATTATAAGGTTAGCATAGTGTTTTGCACATGAAATGTTAATACATGATGTTTAAAATCTTACTTCTGTTCTGATTTAACATTTTAAAATTAAACCATTCTTAATCTAATTACCACTTTAGCTTTAATGTATTTTATTATTTTTTTCCATAAAACTCATTTTAATTGCACTAACAAGTACTGTAGGTTTTATGAAACACCTTCACTGAAAGACTTGGATACTTTCCATTAGGGTCCCTACAGACCCATCAATTTGAAAATACACTGTTTTATCTCCTTAATTACAGCACTAGGAGCAGCTTTCTGTTAACTGTTTTTAAGTTCTGCAGAATAATGATCCTACCAGAACTATAAAGAGTACAACAGAAAGCTGCTCGTAGTAGGAAACTGCTGTTGCTTAGCTACCTATCTTTATAATTCTGAATCTCCGGCAATTTGATAATGACTAGCCCTTAAGCTGCTAAATGTATTTGTTCATGGCACACTGTACGTTTTTTACATGCATTTCACCTATCTGTTACAGCTGTTATGGGGATAAAAAGGGTATTTGTAATGGAGTTGCACGTAATGTTATTCACACATGCTTAGGATGTCAATTATATAAGCAGTGCCCACAAAAGTTTTAAGGGGTGCTACTGCAGTGGAGTTTTGGTTGGAAAGTAGTTTGAATTACAACAACTTCCTCCTCCTGAGCAGTGCCAAATAGAAGAAAGCCATGTGTAAGTGCTGCAAGCAGTCCTTGATCTTTTAATAATACATCAGTTCAGATATAATAAAGATATGTAATTATTGGCAAATTATTGCAATACTTTGCAATTCTTTTGCCTCTTTAGATTTTCCCACAAAAGTGAGGAAATGCGCAACTTTCAATAATGATCTGATTTTAAGAGATATATATTGGAATAATGCCCTAGCAGTGCCTTTTGCTTTGGCAAAACTTTGAGTTTTTAAGAATCTGGTGGAAACTTTATATTTGGTAATGCTTTCTGATCATCCTAAAATCTGTATAAAGGGAGAGTTTTATGTACAGAATTGGTATCAGTATGTAGGGAAATTCTGTCCTTTCCTAAACCTGCTTCCAGTAGCAAGGTGTAAAAAGGAAGGTTTTTCCCCTTGCTGTTCAGATGATTCTTTTTGATCTAGTAGGTTTTTCCCATTAGACGAGATCTTTGTGCCCTGCGTGGGGCATCCCGCCCTGCCCTCCAGCCTTGCTGCGAAACCGCTGGCACGGCCGGCAGTAACGTCACCCCTTCTGGCTAGCACAGGCACGCGGGCACTGCAGTGCCGTGACGGGAGGCAGGCAGGGGCCACGTGCTCAGTATAGAAGGGTCCTTTTTACAAATGAACCTGTGAGCTGTTTGCTACTTGGCTGCCTTGTCCCGTTAGGAAAAGACTTTGTTTACTGGAGTTTTCAAGTTTACATTTGACATGGTTTTGGAGGGAATAAACTTGTCAAAGTTGAAAGCTAATGACATTTTTTAAGTCAGTGGCGAGCTTTTTTGCAAGTCCAGAGTCAAGATAATGTAAAGAAATTATTTATTTCAGCTCTTAAGAATAACTTTGCAGGTTTAAGCATGAATCTCATGTGTAATCCCATTTTAGGTATTCATAAGGTTTAACTTGTCTGTATGCCACCACTGGAAAATACTGGCATATTTCAACACAATTTTGTGCTCAGTTAACCTCACTATTCACCGTTACAGACGTATGGGAGAGCTGAATCTCTGCCCTTTTATTGTGGTTTAGTATTTTTATGTAGGTTTCAGTTTCCGGGTACTTAAATTCTCCTATTCATTAAGATATATTTATTCTTAAGATGACTAAGAAAATAACATGTATATCCCCATCTATTTTTTGTGATAACCTTCATGTTTATAACGATGATGTATCATAGGCATTTTAAAGCTGTGGCACATGGCCTTAAACTGACTATTAGTGTGTCCTTGGTTTTCCAGTGCAGGGACATTGCTGTACTAGACTCTGTTTTCTGGTGAGATTTCATGGAGCAGGCTTGAGTATATGACATGACAAAATGTAAAACCATACTCATAGATCACCTTTTAAATATTTATTCATATAAATTCTTTAAAGAAATTAAATTATATGTTTTATACAAAATAGGAGAGGCAGGCACTTAGTGTCACTGACTGCAAATTGAAGTCATTTGTCTAGAAGGGTCAGGTGTCACTTTGTAGTAAAGAATTTGTCTGAGATCCAAGAAAAGCAAGATTGATAGTACCACGAGATTGATGAAATGAGCACTGCAATATGCATATGAAGTTATGGGTTAATTAGGCAGATTTAAACAAGAAAGTTATTTGGTGTGGAAAAGTGGTGTGTGAAAAGCAGGGTGTGCTGTTACTTCCCCAATTGAGATACGTTGGCAGCCTTTTTGCACATTTAACATTGATTTCTTGAGGTGTTTATATGGAGATGTGGGTTAGTGAATGTTAGTGAGGTGGTGAATTTCCAAGGCTGTAAACATTGCAGTTGATGTGGGCTTCTTAGGAAGTTGTGTGTGAGGTGGGTGTGTGTATATGCTTAAATCTTTGCTCCTATTCCTATTAATGTAAAGCGTAATGCTAATTCTGTGATTCCTCTAAGAGAGAGAATAAATTTACTGATATTTCAGAGAATCGAGTTGTTTAGGTGTTGCGAGTGACATGACTGTTTCTTCCAGTTTTTAATTACAAGTTTAAACAAAAATCTTGAAACTATTTAGCTTTAGAAAATGGAAGCTGAACAATCCACAAGTGTTTTCTTGTTGATAGGAAAGCTGTTTTGAATGAGCAGACGTTGCAAGCTATTCCTTCTTGCCTTGCAACTCAGCAGCCACCTGGTGCGTTTTGTGGAAGATGATGAGCTTCCCTATGCAGACGCATGCAGAAGTTGGAACAGCCCCCTTTTTTGTAAATAGTTCTTCACGTGATTGGGTTGTAATTTTAAATTTGACTTATATATAACCAAAACTACCAAAATACTCTTTATGCTCCCTGTGCATCATTCTGCACAAAGACAAAGTTGTGCAAGTCTTTCAGTAAGGCAAGAGTATGCTCAGCAAACACTTCAGTATGTGTAAAAATCTTCCATGTGTCTAGCAGATCTGTGCAACATGCCTGCTGAGGGCAAGAGTGGGCATATGTGTGAGGGGCTGAGTTCTAAGTACCGGATTTTTTGTCATGATACAAGCAAAACTTGGTATTCACCTTACTACTTAACCTTAAAGTTAAGGTTTTTGGGGCACTCGGCAGCTCTATCTTCGACAGTCCATTTCTCACAGAATGTAGAGTATCTGAAATTTTTATAAAAGTGAGAAAAGCAGTAAGGGGGCAGGTGAGCCTTATCTTGTCGGACTGTTAGGTGTGAGAAAGAGAAAGCCTTAACAAGTGGCAGAATGTATTTCTGCAGTTGAGGAAAGGCAGTTAAACTCAATGAGGGGAAAACTGGTTGACATAAAAAACAGTCCTACTTTGTGTTTAATAATGAATCCCAGGTCTTTGTATGGTTTGTGTCCATTTATTTAAATAATTCTGACTATGGAAGGAGCTGTAGAAAACATTTAGGGAGGGAGAACAACAGCAATCCGTGTTTGTTCTTGCTTTCACTTGTAGAAACTATTTTTTATGCCCGTAATATGAGATCAGACGTTAGAAATTCTGTCCATAAACCTGGGTTTGACCAAATCTCGCAGATAATGTGCAGGCCAAGTGTTGTCTCAGGCACAGTCCTAGTGGCCTTTCGTGCTCGTTGTTCCTTCCCTGCTTGTTTGTAAACTCACTTCCCAACAGCTTTTAAGCCCTTTTAGACACATTAAGAAGATGCTTCTACTTTATAAAGAAATGCAGCTTGTTTTGGTATTTTTCTCTGCTGTGAGGATTTTTGTTTTCCCTGATCATAAACATAGTGCCTGTTCAATGTGGAAACTAAGCGTGGAGTATATCAAGCATATGTAAATATATATATATGTAATATATATACACACATATAACTATATGTATATAGCAGTATATATTATATATACTAAGTGTATATAAGTATACAGATATATTTGAAAGTGTTTTGATGTTGTTTTTCTTTTATTCAGAAACCAAAGCAAAAGGACTGGCATCCTCCTGGAGGATTCATTCTAGGACTCTGGGCATTGATTATCATGGTTTTCTTTAAAACTTATGGCATCAAGCACATGAAACACATCTTCTGAAGCTGAGCAAGCAAGACTGCACTGACTGCTGCTTGGGACTCACTGGTGCCATCAGAGTTCTTTGTATGTGTAATATGGCTGTAGTAAAAAACAATGATGAAACACCCTTTACAAATGTGGTTTTGAAATGGTCTGCACCTTTTGTTTGGAAAAGAATCTAAAAAATTGTTACTACATTTTCTTTTTTAAAAAATTAAGTATATTTTAATGCTTTTTGAGTAACTTTTCTTCATGGTTAAGTTAAAAAAGTGAGGAAGAACCCTGAAGATCTTAGCAGGATCACTAAGGTTGATTATGAAATGTAAATGGACAAATCGTTTCCTGTGGCCTTCTATTTTAGAAATAGTCACCTATGTTTTAAGGACTGGACAGTATGCAAAATGTTCTTTAAGGTGTAATTTATTAATAGAAATTTAAGCCACTTTGCAGGCTTTGGCATGGCGTTTTGAAAACTTTCTCCCCCCAAATGAAAATAATGTAGAAGTATATTGATCTTGTTTTTTTTTCTGTTAAGTGCAACACTTGGATCAGTCCTTTTACCTTAGGCAATTTTGGGTTTATAATTCTATGAGTCAATAAAAGTAAAGACAAACTACAGTCTAACAGTGACCTTACTGAAACTACTTGAAGAAAAAAAAAGTCTCAAAGAATAAAAATATGATTTTGCCATAGTCTTCGTAGTCTTTTAACTCTGTGGATGTGGAAGCTTCATTGGTTTTCCATACACTGGGTTTTTGCACAAAGGATAACTGACTTTGACATCAGGGTGAAAAATGTTATAAAATTCTGTTTTGATATACTGATCTGTTCTTCTTGGACATTTTCTGATGAATGTATGTTAAATGGGTTTTCTCTATATATTGTACTCTCATATTAGTGACAAGAAGAGCAAATTTATTTGTGTATCAGAACAAGCCTACTAGGTAAGAGATCTGTTCCCTATCTTAATAATAAAGCTGATGTATACATGGTGTTAATTTTCGTAATTATTTCCAAAAGTCATTAGGAATTGTTTGTAATCTCACATAATATCAGAGCCAAGATCATTGTCTTGGAAGTACATGCTTTTGAACATTTTCATATTGCACAGACTGTACAAATTGGAATGCTTAAACATTTTTATTGTGGTCCGTTTTTCTTCTCTTTCAGACTGATTGTGGCAACATAGTCTCAGATTAGGGGTAGTGGACTTCTCACAGGGCTCTAAGTATAAAGCGACTGGAAGGGCATCAGAGAAGGCAGGCATTGAGGCTTGGAGCTTTTTCAAACTGCTCATGTTGGAGAGAAACACAGCACTACAGCACATCTAGGTATAAAAACTTTTTTTTTTTCCCCTCCATACATTTTTGAGGTATATAGAGGAGAAAGATGCAAATGATTCATTATCTACTGGTAAATTCCTGCTTATTTCACCTCAACCTCACTACAAAGTTGTGGTACCTGGAACTTTCTATTGATTTTCTTCTTTTTTTCTGAACAAGGTATATTCTTAGCTGCATTTTTTAAGCATGAGGAATAGGATTTAAACTACATCTAAAGCAAAGGTAGCCCCTATGTGACTGTTCCTCCAGCTTTGTATTTTTCATTTTTTAAATTCAGCCTCAATACTTTCTTTCATTTTTTATTGTAACAATTATTTTTTATCAAAAAATAATTTTATATTCAAGTTTTGGAACCCTTTGAAATGCATAGAGCTTCCTGCCTTGCTTCTCTTGCAAAAGGTAGAAAAATCAACAGAACTGAGCTGAACTTTGTGAGTAGCAGAAGATGCAGAAGGTACTGTCTTTTTAAAAGCTTATCTGCTTGGGGAAAAGAAGGCCATTAGGTGGGTTATTAAAATGCAATTTATGAATAGAAGCATCAGTAAGTGTGCCTGTGAAGGTGATTACACTGAAGTGAGAACAACAATTAGATCAGAATGGAACAAACTCCGCTGCAGGCATTTCTAACATTTTCACGTGCAGATTGAAATGGATGGTCTCCAGTCACTGTATAGTTGCCTACTTGATGCTTTTCATTCCTCAAGTACTTATTGTCTGAAAGCATCTCTAGATACGTCTCAGATTGTGTGTTTTGTGGTTGGTCAGTTGATTTGTTTATAAATTAGTATTTTTTGGCTTTCAGTAGCACCTCTTCAAAAGCAGTTGTGTTTTTCAGGCCGAACAGTCCCCCCATGCAGTGCAGATGCTTTCTGTGCCCTGCACAGCTGAGCCTTTTTAAGGCAATCCAGCAAACAAGCCAGACGGCAGCGCCCCAGCACCCGTATGTTTTCTTGCATAGAAACTTCCAGAGCAGAATTACTTTTCAACATTTCGTGGGTCTATGTAGATGTGTGAACCAAACATGCCCATGCTTGCAAGATTTTGGATATTGATGTGTGAATTCTGCCCTGTGTAGTTCCATTAAACATTCTGCAACTGTCTTTTAAATATTATTTATAAATTTATTGGTGATAAAATTATCTCCTTAAAAACTCCTTAAAAACTCAATAATAGCCTATTAAACAAGCTGTTTTATTTCAAACTTTCAGTTCTTTAGGATCTCTTATCAAAACACATTACATGATTCAGATACCAGTAGGTAGATGTTCTTGTATGTGCTTGTTCACAGGCCTCTATACCTCACTTGATATCTGAATTATGTTAAAATGCTGCATACATTTGAGAAGTCTTTTTGTAAGACCATGCTCAAATATTTGCACAAATGTATGACTCTAAGCCTTGTGTAATAGATGGAAGAAATGACAGTTCTGATCTGAGGACTTCTGAAATCTGAGCTAATGACTCATTAATATAGATGGGAAATTATATACCACCTTTCTTGGTGGATAGTTAGACTTGATCTAGTGCTTCGCTGTGCTGAGCATTGAAAAGCTTCTGCAGGTTCATTCAGGATGATGGGGCTTGATGAAGAAAATAGGTGAAGGCAGCTCATGCAGTGGGAATGATGATTTCATGGAATCATGAGATGACATACCTTCATACAGGGTGCAAAGACTGGAAGCATTTGAAACCTCAGTATTGCCATGTACACGACTTCCAGCTCCATCTGTGTCACAGAGCTCTTTTGTAACCAGGTAGAATTTTATCATGTTTTCCAAACTAATTAGCCTTTGGACGGAGGACAAACATAAAGTATTTTACTCCAGAGGCTAATTTATCCAGAAAGATATAAGCTATAGAGAAAAGCAGTATATAATGAAAATGTCTTCTGAACCATAACTTCAACACTGGTGTACAATAATGAGCATAAGTTGTTTTTTGGGGTTTTTTTTTGTTTGTATTTTTGTTGTTGTTGTTTTGCTTTTTACTTTCTTTTTTTTAAGTGGTGAAAGGCAAAGTTAAAATGAAAAAAACCCCACAGGTCTGCTGTGTGCACCCTGCCATTAGCTCTGCTTTACATCTCTCTGTGAACTTTAAAAATTAACAAGCTGTATGGAATGCACCTTGAAAATGCTGGTGCTTTATGATGAAAACTGACATGTGCTGCATAATACGCTCTGAAATCAGCATTTCATATCATTCGTTTCACTTGCAAATTCCTTAAAATTACTTATTTTTTTTCTCCCTTAGTGAGAATTTCTGCATGATTTATTAAATTGATAGTGTTTAAGATTTCTATTCAGAGTTTCTGAAGATGTATGTATCAGAATGTTTGATTCTGCTCTGTCGTCTTTCCCACGCAGCATTTTGGATTGATGAATTTATTTTATGCATACACACAGAACACTGTTTTGCTCCTCTGGCCAGCATTCTTACAAGAGATGCAGATTCTATCAGCAGAAGTTATTCTGGCCACATTGTTTGCATGAATTTTTTGAACAAAATAAGCTATGCTAGTAATTGACTGTTTTGGTAGTATAATAGTAATACTGACTAAAGCTCTTGACTAAAGCTCTGCTTATTGTGAAGTGACGTCTTTTCACACTGTTGACAAGTCAGAGTTTTGATGACTCAATTCTTGTGAGGAACAGGGATGTGAGTTTCAGCATTATTTAGCATTAAGCAAAGCCATTTGATAGCCATTTTATGAAATATCATGAGTTTTATATTTTATATATATATTTCGTGTGTGTGTATTTGTCTACTTCAGACCAAAGAAATTTCTTATTATCTGAGGCTCCTGTCATTTCTTATTTTCTGGATTTTTTCAGAGATATTTGTTTTTCCTTGTAAAAGATCTGTAAGGTCTACTTCGTAATAGGTGGCTGGAAATTCAAATTGATTACCATTAACTGATCCTGCCAGGAGAAGTGGAAGTACTGATACCTGTAAGGTTTGACCACCTTCTTGCTCTTTTGTACTTCATTTTGCTGGCCTTACAAATGCTCTTTTACTGCTTAACTCTTCCTTTACCCATGATGGTTTTTTTTCTGTTGTTCTTAAGGTACAATTTTAATTGAACTAGAAATTCAGTCTCCTTAGAGCAAATAAAATATTTAACTTTCATTAGTCAGAGGTGATTATCATAATCTTCCTGTGAGCTTTTATGGTGCATGACATAGATTTATACGACTTTCGAAAGAAACTTCTGCAAAGCAGAGTAGTCATTGCTACTGAGTCACGACGACTTCCCACTGTATCAACGCAAACCTTAGATCTTTATATTCTTGGGGCATTTAAGTAGGTATCACAAATTATATTCTCCTATTTGTTCTTTCAGTTCTCCTCACTCCACCCTTGAAAACTTAGTGATGGAGTGGTCATCTGCCTCATTATAACACTTACTTTGTAATACTTATTTTGTATTTGGACTCTTTTTCCAAATTATTTATCTACTGTCATGTCCTTAAAGCTAGGTGTGGTAAAAATCACTGAACTTAATGAGAAGTTTGCCTGCAAAAATCATGCAGGAGAAGAACCACACAACATTTACTTATTAGGTAAAGAGCTTATGCAGAATTTGATCAATTTATAATTCTGTGTATGTGTGCTTGTGTGCTATTTTTACATGTATGTATATATGTGTATGTGCATATGTATATACATATGTATGTATATATATGTGATTAGGTCATATGAAATTACCTCTGCCTAGTGGTGTTTTTTCAAATAAGCCTTCATCCCTGGCACTGCTTTCTAGAGCCAGGAGATTTCAGTTCTATTCTGTATATTGTGCTAAGGTTGTAACATGGTCTTAGAAAGTTATAAAGCTTCCTCTACCCTCAGTTTCTGTATCCATCTGGGAATAAATATAATTGTCTTTCTGAAGTGCTTTTAGACCTTGGATGGAAGATTTTTCTCAAAGTGCATCATATTATTATTTTATATCACGATGCTGTTAGCTGGGCATCTTGTTATCATTGTGCCAGACTAAGGGCTGTATTTTTCCATTCTTAGTTGCAGAGATTTTTTTTGTCATTTTCAATTCCAATTGCACATGCCATGGTGAAAGAGCTGTGGTTCTTCAAGATGAAAAATGGCCACTCTGATGAAGCCAGGCATGAAAGGATAGCGTTTGGTAGAAGTTGAGAGCTAAAGCAACGTAGATTTTAAAATTGCTGTTGTCTGTAAACACTGCTTTGCAACAATTTTTAATATGTGAGATGATGCACACTGAAGATCATGAATCGATCAAATTATAGGGACAAGTGTAAGATGACAGGATAAACCAGATAATGGTGGTAGTGCCTACTAGCACTACATATCTTCCGTCTGACAGCATTTTCTATCATAAATCCATATGTTTTATAACTAGGCCATAAAAGCTTACTTCAGGCTGAAATGTAACAGGATGTACTGTAGTTCAAAAATTGTGCCCTTAAAAATACTTCAGTAGTTTCTACATTAAACTTGCAATATTTAAAAATTACACTTCCCTTGCACTCTGGTAACTTGAGATTTTTGAACTGGTGGACTTCTTTCGCAGAAGAAAGTTATTTGTATGTAAATCTGTGTGTTCAACCTCTGCTTAAAACTTGCTGTCCTTCTGGATTCATCACATTAATTTTCCAGTGGATTTTATATATGCAGGTGTGTCTCACCCTCAGAAAATACTCCTTCACACATTTTCCAATTAGACTGGGGAACGTGCTGAAACTTCATAGGAAAATGATGAGACTAAAGTGAGTTTGGGCTTTGATATGTTGTTTAAAAGACTAGCTATGTAAAAGAGTAACAAGAACACAGTTATTAAATTAACCCTTTACAATCCAAAGTTCTATGCACTGCTAAATATTAGGATCAGTTTATTCATCAATGACCTGGGTGAAGGCACAGAGTGCTCCCTCAGCAAGTTTGCTGATGATACCAAACTGGGAGGAGTAGCTGATACCCCGGAGGGCTGCGCTGCCATCCAGTGGGATCTGGACAGACTGGAAAACTGGGCGGTGAAAAACCTCATGCAATTCAACAAGGTCAAGTGCAAGGTCCTGCACCTGGGGAGGAATAACCCCAGACACCAGTACAGGCTGGGGACTGACCTTCTGGAGAGCAGCTCTGCAGAGAGGGACCTGGGCATTATGGTGGACGACAAGTTGACCATGAGGCAGCAGTGTGCCCTCGTGGCCAAGAAGGCCAGTGGGATCCTGGGCTGCATTAAGAAGAGCGTCTCCAGCAGGTCGAGGGAGGTGATCCTGCCCCTCTACTCAGCCCTGGTGAGGCCACATCTGGAGTATTGTGTCCAGTTCTGGGCTCCACAGTACAAGAGGGATGTGGAGCTGCTGGAGAGAGTCCAGCGCAGGGCCACAAGGATGATCAGGGGCCTGGAACATCTGCCCTATGAGGAGAGGCTGAGGGAGCTGGGCCTGTTCAGCCTGGAGAAGAGAAGGCTGAGAGGGGATCTAATGAATATATACAAATACCTCAAGGGAGGCAGTGAGGAGGCTGGTGCTGGCGTCTTTTCAGTGGTGGCCACCGACAGAACTAGAGGAACCGGCCAGAAACTGAAGCATCAAAAGTTCCACAGGAACTTAAGGAAAAATTTCTTAACAGTGAGTGTGACAGAGCACTGGAACAAGGTGCCCAGAGAGATTGTGGAGTTTCCTTCTCTGGAGATCTTCAAAACCCGCTTGGACGCAGTCCTGTGCCACGTGCTCTAGGTGTCCCTGCGTATGCAGGGGGGTTGGACTAGATGATCCCTAGAGGTCCCTTCCAACCTTAAGCATTCTATGATTCTGTGATCTGTAATCAGTTTCTCTCTTGTCTTCAGATTCTTAATGTTTTGTCTGGGCTTATTTTATACTGATCTGTCTTGTGGACAGGAAACATGTGCCTGTGGATCATGATGCAGTGTGGTAAGATACATACTAAGAATTGGTCTAGTTTTAACAATATCTTAATTTCAACGCTTTGCATACACATCTTGGAGCTATAGATTAATAGAAAAACTAAGTGTTCTACATTTTATCATGATAAAATCTTTTTATTTTTATACTGCTATTAATGAAAGGATTATAGCAGCAGAGAAGCCACTGTGATCTGTATGAAGTCTTGCAGTCTTCTTAGAGTTGATCTATTAATAAGTCTTACATCAATTTGAGTACATCAATCAGTTGATCAATTTGAGCAACCTATGCTAGATATGTGCTCCAATACCCACTGTAAAAGGGACAAATTACTATTATCTCAAAGCTATTCTGTTCTTTCTACAGTTCTGTGGAATCAGATGCTGGGAATGAAACACAATCACTGAAAGAGTTAAACATTAGTTGATGCGGCTGCTCCTAAGGAGGAGTTTGCTGCATTTTATCCCTAGAGAATTGGGCATCTTTAGGGTATTAAGTTTTGGCAAAGAGGAAGATACCGGATTTAAATGATACCAAGTTTGATCCTAGTTCCATCTATTGCACCTGAGGTTGACCTTCTTGGATTCAGATATTTTAAAGTAATACCTTTGTTCTAGGTTTAGGATTTGCCAAATGAGAGCGTTTCATCACCTAAAGGACAAGCCTCCATGACTAGCTATTCCTAGTGATTACTGTGAAGAAATTACTTGAATTGTAATATTTGTGAGGCAAAGGAAAAAATACCTTATCTGAAATCCTCTTTATTCACAAGCCAAATATAACCCAGTAAGACACACTGTGAGGTTCCATATACAGAACTAGCACTGTTCACCCAATAGTTTGCAAGAACTAGACATGCTCGAGTCCTTCGCAAAGAAACTACCACATGTGCTAACTTTGTTGTTTTTAGGGAGACGATCTTTTACTCACAGAACTTGCTTTGCCTTCTAACTTCAATGCAGTCTGGGATCGACGACGATCTTGGAGAAGTGGAAGGCAGTGATTTTCAAGGTGTCATGCTCTAATGTATGTGGATCCTGTTTTGAGCTGGTTTGGTCAGTATTAGAGTACCTGGTAGTATGTAATTTCTTGATTTCAGAAACTTGGTCATGTCATTGCAAGCCATGGTTGTCTGGTTTGTAGTTTGTTGCTTCAGGAAGACAGTTGATAATTCAGTCTTTTGCTGGACTAAGGGAAGCAAAACTGAACACAGTCTTCTCTGATCCCACTTGGTCTCCTTCATTGTAAAAGTGTGGCTGTATACAGTGATTTTTCAGATTATTTTTGCCCTCCTTTCCTCCACCTCCAATTAACAAACAGCAGTTTGATAGCATGGCAGCAAGTGCATGTTCATATCAAAAAGAATTTTCTCTACCATCGTCATATTAAAATGAAGTGTCAGCCTGTAGAGTTAATTAGCTAGATTTGCACATAGGGCCATTCTTGATGTTAAAGGCTTCAGGCTGGAAGGGAGTCCCAATATTTTACATTTCCAAATCAAATATTAATTGCATGCTGTAGAGAATCCTCTCTTTTCCCCAAACAAAATTTATAAATAAAAAGCTAGGCCTTTCAAACCATCAGCAGTATTAATTCTGGATTTGAAGGATTATGAAAGATAAACAACCACATAATTGTGAATTAGAAAAATACTGGCCTAGGTTGCATAAAAACCTCCATTAAATAAGTACTGTAAGTTTTCACTATGAAAATTCAGTGGCATTGTACTTTAAAAAACCATAATGAAATAACCATCTGATAATGATACTCAAGTTGCTTTTCACAAATCACATATACATACAGGAAGTCAGATAGCCAGAAAAGGCTATATACTGGTTTAATGTACAGTTTGACACAAAGTACTCCTGATATACTCCATCCTAACTTCCTGAGCGTGGTCACAGTTCTCATCGGCAAACCCTGCTACTCTTCTCATCTAGGTCGCCCTACTGTCCCAGAATGTCCAACACTCCGAAAGCTGATGCAGTCTTTGGTGTGGATCCCTCAGACCACCGGTTTAACCTCAGAGTGATTCACAGTAAGTGGTTCTGGTTTCCAGTCTGGTTGGAAAAAGTGAATATTGAATGTCCGTGCCCAGTTCTCAAAGACTCGTTTCTCTGTGATGAAGCGATGATGGCTGCCCTTGCGGCCCCGCTCGTGGGAAAGGTACATTGTGCACTCGTCAGGTCCCAGAGGTTCGTAGTAATGATAAGGTACTGAAAGATGATTAGGATCCCTGTGGAAGAAAGAAAATAGAAGAAAAAAGCTCCAGATGTTCCTTTTTACTGATTGAAAAGATGCTATCTTTAATAAGCTGAGCTTTTATTCCTAGGTAAACCAAATTTCTAGATACCTGTATTTTTATTGCATACTTAATGCATCAGAATGGAGCAAAAGTTTTTAATTTGCTCCTCTTGTTTTATTTTAATCACTTCCTCCCTGTTAAATAAAGAACAGCAGTAGCTCAATAAGGGAGAATGCTACAGGGCTGCTATTATCCTGAAACTTGAAACACACTAACTTAAAAGAAATTCATATCCACATTTTGACCTGTAAAAAGCCTTGCAGTGGCATTTACTGAACTGAGGGAAAAAAGAAAAGGGAAAGACGGAGGGGAGAAGGTTATCTGGGTCACATCAGCTCTGGTGAACGTTACCAGCACAGTGCTTAGGGATGTGAGAGCACATTAGCGCATCTGCATGTCTGAGTGGTCATACAGCCTGCTATTGAAAGCTTTATAATCAAACAGATCTAATGCACATGTAAGTTCTTTTGGTTTTTAATGGGAACTTTCATATTTCTAAGGCAAAAATTCAAGCTGTTCACCCATAGTGTCCTTTTGACCTTCTGAGCCCATCAGCATTAACCTACAGATGCCATACCTGTGTGATGACACATACGACAATCCTAAAAGCAATTAGGTACCTAGGACAAAGATCATTTTAACAGTTTTAATCTCAATATTCTGTTCTTGCATGCTTCAAAGGGTGCATTTGCATTATGCTTGTAACATAGAGTGGATAATTCTCCTTTTGCCTTATTTATTCTCTGTACTAAACTGTACCCTCTGTGTTTTTAATTTGGGCACAAGTACTTTGGACAGACAAGAACTCTTACACAAAATAACTATTTCTACAAAATACTGAAAGAAATATAACTGTCCAGACAGAATAACCCAATTGTAATGCTGTAATGCTGACATTTTCCAAGCCACAGTAGAGTTAGTGTAAAACTTGTATGCCAGATATCCACAGTTACTACCAAGGAACTATTTTGGGGTGTAAAAGAGGATAACCAAAAGCTAATCAAGTACTTCCACTTGGAATTATTCTGTGTTAAAATCTGAGCTGAATAGGACTCCAATACAGAGCAAGAAAGTTAACATAGAGTCAGCTCTTATACTGAGTTTATTATTTCCATTTTGAAGAGCTAATATTTAAGATTATTTTCAATTCAATGCATCTTCCAACTGTCAGTAGTCTGTCCTGAGCATTGTTTTTATTATATAATTTTGTCACCTATACAATTCTCTTTTTTTTTTCTTATTTTTACCAATATCCATATTATATTTGCAGTGGTAATGTATGATCCTGCTGCTGCTTTCCATTTGTACCCAAGATTAACATTTTAATTCAATCAATTTAGCTTCCTGATAACATCACAGTGTGATCAATCTTACAACACTAGTGTAACAATAAAATTGCATCTCTAAAATAAGATGGATCCCAAATTTGCAGCATATATTCTTACGGGGATATATCAGAGAATGAAAAGAAATCCTTTAATACCTTATCCATACAAAGTGTATTTTTTAATTTAAAAAATATCCTTTCATATGTGCATTTAATAGATTTGGGGTTTTTTAGCTACCACCAAGTGCAAAATGTTAGATCTCAAATCTTCAATTAAATTTTCACACACCTTTTGATATATTGGACCTCTTATTATTATCTTATAAATGAATTCTTTGCATGGTTATTATAAATGTAACAGGATACATTTTAATGTGGCTTGTTTTTTCTTAAAACCTACTAAACAAATAGGCATCTGTCTTTTATTTAACTTACTCATCCTTTCTATAAGGAGGATGGATGTGTTCACAAGCGTAAATCTGCGTAGCTCAGTGGAAATTCACTGCTTTAAAATAAAGATTAGTAAGGTTGAAATCATATCTCCAAAAGACTTTGATTAAATGCAGTCACAGTGGAAATGAGTTACCTGCTCACAGCCCAGTATTGCAAAGTGAGCTTATAAAGTTGCTGGCCTGGATAACGTCCTGGTAGATTTAGTAAGTTTTCCTTTCTTTTTTTTTTTCCCTCTTTTTCTCTCTTTTTTTTTTTCTTCTGTAAAATAGTAGTTGAAAACTGTGACTATAGACAGCACAGCAAACCTGAGCCAGGTTTGCAGAACTAACCTCTGCTGGGTTTGCAGAACATGCCCAAGAAGAGCACAGAGCTGCACGTGGATGTCCCTTTCCTGTTCCTTTGCCATACACTGAAATTAGGTGTGGATCACGGTGATTACTTTCACCAGAATCAGATTTCCCTCCAAGGATCTAGAGGAACCCTGGTCATATTTTTCCATGCAAAATCCAAAAGATACAGGGTGGTGGTCTCTGTGTGCGTGTCAGGAGGAGGGAAGGAGAAAAGGCTTGATAGTGGTCCTTTTTTCTTCTTCCTTCTCTCCCATAATTTAGTGTTTAGCAAGGGTTATACTCTTCCTGTTGCTTTTTTGATGCAGGATTTTGAAGTTTGTACCTCCTAGTTGGGGCTTTAGCTGTCATGCTATTAATAATCTAAAATGGATTTTTAGCAATGGGTCCTCTTGAAGACAATAACTCCAAATTCCATTAAACGTGCTGAAGCTAAAAGCAGAGCATCCCAAGTGGATGCCCTTAGCTCAAGGATATAGCAGGTCACTGTTTTTTTTTGTGCATTGCCCTGGCAGAAATATTGCAGAAATATCTACTGCATTGGAGGTAGCTGTCAAGAGAAGCAGCAGAGCACAGCCCAGGCACCCTGTTGGGTTCAGAACTCTGAAGGGCAGTTAGGTATCAAGAAAGAATCGTCTGCAGCCTTCCTCTTTCATAGGAATTCTGGATTTGCCCGGATTTCATGCAAGTAAGGTTTAGATTTGAACTTGGCTTGAGTAACTACACCATAACCCAATTTAACTGTCCTGTGTTATCTTCTCACTCTGCAATTAGCTTGTGTCACTAGCAAATGAAATGCATGAGTAATTTCTATAAGGAAATTGCTTGCCACCTCATTTATTAACATTAAAACAGATGCTGTTTTATCACTGACTGATACTGGACATTAATCAGTATTTTGTCAGACTTTGCATGCATATTAATAATCACAGCTGGGAGGAAGCTGGGGAAGGTCCTTTGTAAAACACACTCCACTTCCTGCCTAACAGCCTGCCAGCGCAGCAACAGCCTAAGTGCTTGTACCCAGTGTCAATCAGCTGCTCTTTGCCACTTCGGTGCACATTTTCCCACAGATGGGATCCACCCACGCTGAAAGCTGGAAGTGCAGGAAGCAGTGTTTGCCGCAAAAGAAACAAAGCAGAAAAATAAGGCCATCCCATAGCGCGTTCTGGTCAACCTCTTCCTTTACAAACTAAAAGCAATCATAAATCAGCCCATAAAACTTTCTGCATTCACTTGCTTTGTAAAAGAATTTGCATTTTGAAGGGTGACTAAAATGTCATTTTCATGGTGAGTGATGGGCAGGGCACTACAGCAGGACTATAAAGATGGCTGGATATTTTTTTGCCTGCTATTCCTGGTATCCCATTTCCTCAACCTTCTTTCAAGCCCAGTTTTGCTGAACTCTATACTCTGGCTCCACAAAGCCAGATAATGCAGTAGCTGCTAGTTAATGAGGTGAGATGTGGGGTAAAGATTAAAGGCCAGGACTATCTGTTGTATGGCTGGAGTTTAAAAATCTTGCAAACACCTCCCATAAAGCCCAGCAGATGTGACTAGCAGCAAGTGCTTTTTTTTGCATTTGATTTAAAGGAATTGAAAGCAAGGAAAGAGAGGTAAGAAAACACTAGATTTAAAAGCTGTGCCCAGAGGAATAAATTAAAGGATTTCAAAAGCCAATTTTCAGGCAAATTATCACAGATGGGAAATGGCCTAACAGACAAATGACTCTCCATAGGAAAATGATCCGGCTCCTTATTCATATCTATTAAAATAAGGCTCTGAATAAGCTTTAGACTTCTGTGAGCTCCAGAAGGCCCATGAAGACAAGGGGAGGACGAGGGTTCTTGTCACTACCACCTCGAGTCTTCCTCGCGTGGGTGGGAATACCTAAGGAGGTGTTCAGATAGACAGGGGCTGGTGTCATCACAGACTGCATTAAGGCAGGCCTGTGTCCTTTCCAGGGGGCTGCTGAGCAGCCACACAGACAAGTGGCAGCACTATAAGTTATTTTGGGAATTGTAGTGTTGTCTGTGAAGGATGTTGGGGGTGAAAAAAGAAAAATCCTTGAGGGCTCAGGTCAGGTGGCTTGTGAATGGTGCTAATGCAGCCTCGAGAGGGAAACGTTGCCCATCTGGGGCACCGGCTGAAGGAGCAGGGGTCAGGCATGGGTCCCTGCACCCTGAAAATAATACAGCAAGATGATTTTACTTCCTTGAGTTTCTTCTGACCGAAGAGTGAGGTGCACGCACTCTCTCCAGAGCTCTTTGCAATGTGCATGCTGCTATAGGCTTTCATCTTATTTCTAGACTGTGCAAATCAGATGTATTTAACAGCACGAGAGTTGTATCATAGACATTAACCCTTAATACAGTCCAGCGTTAAGTCTGTAGCCAAGTAAAGAGATTCAATATTGCAGAGCGCTTTGCTGCAGCATACTCAGAAATTCACAATAATCAGGTCACCAATTCCAGTTCAACTATAAAATCAATACCCAGTGAAAGTAAATAGAAATGAATCTAAACCACATTGTTGCAATTAATAGCAACAAATCTTTTTAATCTGTAATGTTCACTCCCCTTTAGCCAGGCTGTTTTTCCTGCCTGAGTAGGAAGCAATTTGTTTAATGATCTTAAGCTAATAATTTGTAGCAGAATCAACAGTATGATATTCATGATACCTTTGAGATGTCCTTCATGTTACCAATGTGATACTAATTTAGTTCCATAGCAGTGTTTTCCCCCCACACTCATTACTTACTCCACAAATTTATAATTAAAAAATAATGGGTAGCTGCTAAAGTTGTAAATTTAGTGACATTCAACCTGAATAGAAACAAGAATATAAGATATTTTTTAAAAATCTTAGTTGCTTTAATTACACAGCAAATAAAATACACTTGTATCTATATCATCTCTAACACAGTTAGAGAGGGGTTAGTCTTTTTTTTTTTAATGGTGAATTTGCATGGAGATCTGTCTTAAAGTAGAGCCATTTACAAAGTATTTCTTATGCTGTGTTTTTTTTTTTTTTCTACCTTCTGTGAAAGTAAGCACTCCTATTGGACTTCTAAGAAAGTGGGTAATGAACAAACTGAGAGGGTTAATTTCCATTTATGGCAACATATTCCTTTTACAGATCTTCATTTTTGACTTTCTCCAGGCTTGGCCACTACAGCTTTCCTCTTTGTTGCCTGAGGAATAAAACTAACCTAAAGACCTTTGATTTTAAGAAACATCTTTTCCCCTTTTTTTTGACCAGGTAAGTGAACTTTTTGTTATGATTATGTTGTTATGGTTATGTTATACTAGATATAAACATTAGCTATATAGGATAGCTAATTCTATAGCAATCCTACTAGCATAGTAGGATTGATTTTTTTGTAAGAATTTAATATTTTATCTGTTTAATTACAGTGTATTAATTCTACTAAAACCTCTCATATAATCACAGTGACAATTTTAGCTTCTTAAACTTTTTTTTTTTTTAATAAGTACACTTACTTGCGTCAATCTGACTTTAACAATTAGGAGCCCTTGTTTGGAAAGTAAGGACTGTGCAATGTTTTATACTGACATGTAATGTTTAGTTCAGTGGTGTAAGAATTACTTTCATGTGCCACTGGAATACAATCTCTTCTGAAGTAAGACAGGGCAGTCACTGTAGTGATGCCGAGGGGACAGCAATTCCAGCAGGGGAACTGGAGACGAGTGTCTTGGCCAACTGGAACAACAGGGCAACAGAAGTGCTGTGCTGCAGAAGGTATTTATGTTGTTTGGACTCTCTGATCTAGTTTTGTTATTTTCCTAGGAGGATTCCTGTTGAAAGCTGGCAGTACATTACCACATTTGTCATCAGTGTTTGCCTTTAATGTGCACAAAGTGGAATTTCGGGTTGACATTTAATATTGTAATTTCTTCAGAGATTTCTACTTCTTTTTGCCTAGGACAAATGCAGGTGTTTGACTCATGCTCACTGGTAGAAGAAAGAAAAGAAGAAAATAAAACAGTCCTATTATGATAGATGAACTAACCTGATACTGCAGCCTGCCATCCCTTACCCCTGAAAGGCATCTCACTAATGAACTATACTTTGGTGAGTTAGTAAATTTGCAAAAGAGATTTCAGGAAAGTAAGTATCTCCTAGAAAGAGGGGGTTAAGAGCAGGCAATAAAACATTACAGCCAAGACCATTGCTCCATGACTGTCAATACCAGCTCTGGGCATAGCTGGATCACCTAAGTGAGATCAGGCACAAGTGGGATCAAGGTATGGGCACATAGCAACATCTCTCTGGAAGGCCAGACAGCTTGGCCTTCCTGTGATGGTAGGTCAGATGATACTTGACAACACAGGACTGCCGATGCAAAAAAATTTACATGAATTTTAGACCAGATAGGTGCTTGGCATCATGTAGTTAATGATTTCATGATTTTGGTCCAGTATCAGGAGTCTGGAAAACTAGTTTCCTATCACTGTTCCATAGTGAATTGTTACCCAGCACCCCAGTCTCAAGTCCTGAATCTGGCCTGAAGCATAATGTAGCTGTAAAATCTGTAAAAAATGTTATAGCATGAACTGCTCACGTAGCCTCCGCTGACAGAACGTGTGTGCTGTTTGCATTGCTTTTGACTTGCATTTTGCATAACCAAAATGGGTGATTACAGGTCTGCCTATTCTACTACTCTATCTACCTATACTACTTTAGTGGGGATTATGCAGGAAGCCACTTTATTGAAAGACTGGGATTTATGTGACACAGATACGACAATCTTCACTTTGTTTACATAAAAATATTTAAGTTAGAAACTAGTCACTATGAGAACTCCACTACTCCATTAAGAGGCAGGGAGAGTCTTTAAAAAAATTAAAAGTAATATTTTTCAGTACTCCTTTTTCACATTAATTTCATGCCAATTATTGCATTATTTCTAGGTGATAAATATTCAGAAGCTAAAAGACACCAGGATGGATTAATTCTTGCACACTACAAACAAAAACTTTTATATAACATAATTAAATGGTGTTTTTCAGAATCAGATTTGGGGCATGTTAATTAATTGGCTTAAGGGGACTGAAGACATATATCACAGAAAAAAATTAAAGATTCAGATATTTATCTGTAACATCCAACCTTGTTGGCTAATAATGGTTCTGAAATGAATCCTACCTGCAGAAATCCGGTGGCACCATGCCATAAACATTTATCCTGTCACAGAGCTCTAATGCGATAGTCATTGTGAACCAGCCCGTGCTAAGCCAAGTGTTGGATATCTTCCTGAAAGCAGAAACATAATTAAGTTTCTAGGCTGACAAATAATTCTTGAGATATCCGAAGCAATTTCTAGGCAGTTTTTTCATTCTTATGAAAGGTTACAAAAATTGGGCAACCATGACTACTTTGACTCATTCATCTTTTAATGACTTTACTCATGTCTTCTGTCAGTGGGCTAATCTATGCAGAAACCACCTTTGCTGCAATTAATTTTGGGTGCAGCAATGTTAATATTTAGCTGACCTTTTGATAAGTTTACCTTAAGTGACTGAAACTTCATGTCCTATATTTATATTCTTCTGCTAGTAATGTACTGGGAAAATATCACACATCCAGAATCACTTAATGGAACTTGCACGCTAACTGACCCAGTGCAGGGGATGAAGAGGGCTGTTTCAATGCTACCTCCACAACATATAGAGGAAGTCGTCTTCTGGAACTGGACCTGCCCTCAAATGTAGTCACATCCTCTGATCCCAGAGTTTGGTTTCTGGATGTTCCCAGGCAAATCAGCCCTCCGTGTGCCCACACCACCGTGATGGCTGGCAGGAAAATCCTGTGGTAGCTGCAGCTGCGCCCGTCTCAAAGCCAACCTGGAAAACCTTCCTCCCACTCCTGCCCCAGGAGCCCTGACTGGGAGGTGGAAGTGTGTGGGTCAACACTAGGAGTCTTCTAAGGCATTTTCTTTCCTGGCCTCTTCATCAGGCTAGGACTCATTGGTAAAAGAAGCACAACTGATCTCAGCCCTGTTTAAACAAAAGTCGGGAGGTGTTTTTAGGTAAGTAACTGCTCACAATTATGAGATCTACAATCTAGGCTTTTGCTATCTCACGGGTCCTTACCTGCAAATTGGGAACAGTGCACTTCTTGTGCTTGTCATTGCTGTTTAGTGTATAAGACTTCAGAATTATCATGGTCACTCATTGCCTGGCAGATGCACTGAGATCCTCAGTCCTGTGTTAAGTTCCTACCCGCCTTGTCTGCCTTCTGCACTGGAGCCTTCACTGGGGGAATCCAGGGTGCTGGCCCCAGTGCCCAGTCCTGCTTTTGTAATTTATCTTGTCATAGCTGACTACAAAACAATCCCAGAAGGGGCCTGAACCCAGACACCCACTGCAAGCACCATCCCCATGAGTAGTGTAGGGGAGCGAGTACAATCATGCCATGCAGATTCCTGAAGTAGCGCTAAAAAACTTGGTTTGGAAATGGTGCCCTCCTGCGCAGCAGGAGGAAGGTGTTTTAAACACACTCAGCCTGAGAAGTGGCTGATACCAAGGTCTCCCTTTTGCTCAGAGAAATAGCTCTTGTCAACACAAGTGAATTGTTTAATCCAAGAGGCCTAAGGGATGCTGAGGAGCCCGAGTCTGTCCAGGTAGATTCCTGCTGCTCCCACTGTACAGACTTCCAGGCTAAACTAGCATTTTGAGACTAACATGCTGTGATTTAAGCATCTAATTAGCCCAAATCATGGGGCTTTGCCTCTTTTCTGAATTTGTAACTAAGCTGTTTTTTTGGACCAATTCGTCACAGTGTGGTAGCAGGCTCATAAGCTCAGCACAGGCCTTCAGGCACTACAGCAGTACAAAACAGTATATGATTTCTGGCTCAAAATTACTATGAACAGGAAAGGAAGGGAAAGCTTAAAAATTTGCTTTCCTGCCACTTGAGAATTTATAAGCTTATGAATCACTAGGCAATTTAGATACTTAGTCAGGCCAGCATATCTGGGAGCCTGTACAAGGCCACTGTTTCAGGCAACTAAGACTTTATTTTCCAAAACAGAGGGAGCAATTATATTCTGACCATGAT